>NW_024470055.1:1554442-1570381 GCF_000721775.1 Aureobasidium melanogenum CBS 110374 | reverse complement strand
AAACCCTAAACCCTAAAACCCTAAAACCCTACCCTAAACCCTTTTGGATATTGTCGAATAGGCGACGACCCTCGCGAATGGCAGAGACGATTGAAGCGAAGTTATCATCAGTTAGAACCATGTCCGCAGCTTCTTTACTAACGTCACTGCCGTTCAAACCCATGGCGACACCAACGTCGGCACCCTTGAGAGCGGGTGAGTCGTTGACACCATCACCAGTCATGACACAGTAGCGGCCACGACGATGAAGTGCCTCCAACATGCGAAGCTTGGTAGTCGGACTGCAACGTGCAAGGACGAACGGCAATGGATCCATAACATCAAGAGCGTCATCAGTCAGCTTGTCGAAGTCCATTGCAGTCATGACAGCAGTCTGAGCATTTGAGCCATACACGTCCGGCCCAAGGATGCCGATCTCTTTAGCGATTGTGGTGGCAGTCTTGAGATGATCTCCTGTAAGCATGTGTACAACAACGCCAGCTGCTTGACATTGCTTGATTGCGCCAGCAGATTCCAGACGAGGAGGATCGTAGAGGCCAACAAGGCCGGCAAAGGTGAGACAGCCTTCGGCCTCTATGACGGCACGATCAGTGATGGACTCTAAGTCCGCTTCATCGAGCTGACGATAGCCAAGACAGAGAACACGTAGACCTTCACTGGCCATGGTATCGACCTGATGTAGGATCTCACGACGCTGACCGTCTGCCATGTCAAGAAGGGGCAGAAGTGCCTCAGTAGCACCCTTGGTGAAGGAGAAGATGGTGCGATCTGGGTCAACACGACTGTAGACAACAGACATGCGTTTGATCGATGAGTCAAAAGAGTGTTCTGTGAGCAGAGACATGCCGGAACGAGAGAGGATTTCATCTTTGCCCTGATCGACACGACGTGCCAGGACATGCAAAGCAATTTCTGTAGGCTCGCCTGTGGCAGACCATAGATCTTGATCACCCGGGGGTGGAAGAACGTTCGACATGTTGCACAAAGCGATGGTCGAGAAGAAATGACGAAGTTCATCAACCTCGTTGACCGAGGCTGACTCAAGCCGAACATCGTCAACCAAGACATCTCCACGAGTCGGATCGAAGGGACTGAGTTCATTGACAACGGTCAGAAGTTTTCCGCTTGGAAGAACGGCCTTTCTTGCGAGCATCTTGCCTTGAGTGAGAGTACCAGTCTTGTCACTGCAGACGTTGGTGACACCACCGACAGCTTCGAGAGCAGCTTGTTTACGGACGATGACATTGCCAGCAGCCATGGCTTTGGAGCCGATGGCCATCGTAATGGTCAGAACAGCGATGAGAGACTCTGGAATGACAGCTACAGCCACGCAGATACCGTATATCAGGGTTTCCCCATCAATATCCCAAAGACTGGTGGAGAAGACGATGACTGCTAGCAGAATGGCAAGTGCGAACAAGAGTAAGGCAAAGTAGGATAGCTTGACCTGTAAAGGAGTTCCAATGAGACCAAGTGCGCTTTTGATGCCGTGAAGTACACGTCGAACCGCACGGGAAACAAAGGTGGAACTGTCCTCATAAACTTTTTTGTCACGTAGAAGCTGGGCGATCTTGCCAATTTCGGTGTTCATACCAGTCGCGGTAACGATACCTTGAGCTCGGCCACGCGTGACGGTAGTGGATGAGTAAGCCATGTTAATACGATCCCCCAGAGCACACTCGATATGATTGAGTGTGCTAAGAGCATCCTTGGTGCAAGGCTTCGATTCACCGGTGAGAAGGGCCTCATCCGTGGCCAAGTTGATGCTTGAAAAGAGGCGCAAGTCCGCAGGTACGATGTCTCCAGTGGCAAGCTGCACAATGTCTCCAGGAACAAGGTCTTCAGCTTTAATACTCAGCATGGTGCCATTCTCGCGGACAACGCGACATGCAGGCGCTGCCATGGCACGAAGAGATTGGATCGTTTGCTCTGCGCGATAGTCCTGGAAGAAGCCGACGACGATGTTCAGAACGATGACAGCAGTGATGACGCCACCTTCGATGAAATCTCCAGTCCCGTAGGAAAGTGCCATAGCGATGGCCAAGACCAGGGTCAGACTATTGGAGACTTGCCGAAGGAGAATCTTGTACCAGGTCACGCTTCCGGAGCTCTCGAGCTTGTTATGACCATGCTTCTCGCGACGTAAGACACAATCATGTTCGGAGAGACCCTTGCTGTTTCCTATTAGTACGGTTAGAAATGTGTATGGGGGAACATACTCGGCATTGGTTTGAAGACGGCGTATAACTTCGATGCCAGTCAAGGTATGAGCACAAATGGCGATATCATCTTGATCGGGGTCATTTGTAATTTCAGTTATGGGTAATTTTTCTATGTAGCGAGTCTCGCCCCTAGACTTTTCAGTCAGATAATGGGACGAGCCCGCGCTTCGTATAGGTGGTTCATCGACAGAGCCGTCGAGAGTAGCAATGGCGCTGCCATCTGCAGACGTGTTGCCGGAGTCGGCCTGGTTGCGGGTCTCATGAGGATTGATATAAGTGTCTCCCATCGATAGAGGTAGAGTGAAGCGACAGTCAGAAGATAGATGACTGCAGAGAGTACAGCCTTGTCGGGTCGTGGTCGTGAGAAATATGGTTTGCCGGTCAAGGTGACTTATAGGCATTTACAATCCGTACGCGCGGCATCTTATCGCGCGCTTCAGAATACGTGTGACAAGTTCATCGACTCAATGCGGTGTTGAAGACCAGGATAGATCGTGAATGGCGAATCAGCGTGAGAGATGGAGTGTGGCAGTGCTCTTGGGAGCTTGGGAATTCTTTGTATTGCCATGGCGCTGACTTGGCGATCCTTCTTGTTGCACAATTGAATCCCTAGCAGCTTGTTCTTTTGTGCGGGGTAGACGGGCGGAGAGATAGTACGAACGGCAGATTCAATGGTGTTTGTTTCTCCTCAGCAAGCCCATTGCTGCAACATGGCATACCAAGAAAATGGTGTGAGATGCTGAACAGCTAGCAGTACTTGCGGCAAGTTCAAACGGACTTCGTAATACGAGTAGCGCTCAAAAGCAGTACGGCTGATTATGAAGCGAATGACATGCGCGCTGACCACGGACATTTGACCATTTGGGTTCTGTCTTCGCTGTTGCGTTCAGTGAAGCATTCAGCAGGTTTCATTGGGCAATCACTGTCCAGGCTCCCATTGCAACTCAAGTAGCCAAGAAGATGCGACTGATATGTACCAGGCGCCTGAACGACAGCTCATGGACACCCGAGGTTGTAACATGCCGTCAGGTGAAGATTTGGATCACGCCACTACAAGATGGTTGCAATGCGGAGAAGTGTGGAGGAATGTGGAGAGATAGAGATCTTGCTCCGCAACAACTCTATATCTGTCTTCTGAACCCATGGGGAAATGGCTGGGCATATCTTGGGGGATGTCTTGGTACCTCATGTGCTGGTGTGTGGTGTACAAGAATGGAGATCATGGTGTATTGGTAGTCAGTAGCAATGTGCTATAAAGCCATCCTCGTTGACTGGACAGATTCATGGCTTATAGCTCGCAGTCAGCAAGTAGCAGACCTCTCTACAAAGTCTGAGACGATCCAGACAGCACACTTAATACTTATCTTCTTTCTCAAAGAGATCAATCAAACCATAATGGGATGGTCGACACACGCACCCGGTACTCAGGATCCTCCCGAGGTTCGCAACTGGAAGATCCATCTTGTGGCCTTTGTGGCCTCAATGAGTGCCCTTGCCAGTGAGTTAGCTCATGACAACACTCTTACCTCTACTGACTTGGCCTGCACAGTGGGCTACGATACCTCTGTGATTGGAGGAACCATGGCGCTTGACTCTTTCCGTAGAGACTTCGGGCTTGCCAATGCCTCTTCTAAACATCGTGATACGGTGCAGGGAAACATTGTCTCCACTTTCCAGGTAACTTTACAGTGCCTCAAGTAGTCAATCCCGGCTGACATTTTGCTCCAGGCAGGGTGTTTCTTTGGAGCACTGCTTACCTTTCCTTTTGCGGAAAAGTATGGTCGTAGACTCACTGTCATGGCGGCATCGGCTGTCTTTCTTGTGGGTGCCACTCTGATGACTGCCGCCAATGGTGTCATGAGCATGGTAGTTGCTGGACGTGCTGTAGCCGGCCTCGGTATTGGAGCTTGCTCTCTTGTTGTTCCGGTCTACATCTCCGAGACTGCTCCACCTTCCATCCGTGGACGTTTGATCGGCATCTTCGAGATTGCATCGCAAGGTGGTGGCATGTTAGGCGAGTCGCTGATTTGATGTTCCGGCATGGCACCTTCACTGACCTTACCTCGTAGGATTCTGGATCAATTACGCAACAGATCGAACTATCAATGTTGATAACAAAGCTCAATGGATAGTTCCCTTGGCTTTGCAATTAGTTCCAGGTGTTCTTCTGTGTGTCGGCATGTTTTTCTGTCCAGAATCACCACGTTGGCTTGCCAGAGGTGACAACTTCGACAAGGCAGAGAACATCATCAGTAACCTGCGAAATCTTCCAGCAGATCATCCGTATATTCGCAATGAGATGAATGAGATTCGGACCCAAGTCGAGGAGCGAAGCACAAACAAGATGAGCAAGAAGCAGCAAGTTCAGAAGTCGTTCCAGAAAGGCGTGCGAAACCGAATGGGCATCGGCCTTGCCCTCATGTTCTTACAATCTTTCACAGGCGTCAACATCATTACATACTACGCACCTCGGATCTTCGAATCTCTCGGGGTACCCGGCACATCACTCAAGCTTTTCTCGACGGGTTTCTATGGGATTGCCAAGACGTTGGGCATGATCACATTCACGATGGTGGTTGTAGAGAGAGTCGGTCGACGCAAGGGTCTCATCTGGGGCGCTGCTCTTGGTTGCGTGCCAATGTTGTACATCGGCGGCTATGTTCTGAGAGCTGATCCGGTCGCTGCATTGGCGGCTGGAGACACGACACGAAACGGATGGGGTTATCTGGCCATGGTTTGCGTTTACGTCAATGCCTTCATAATCTGTGCGACGTGGCAAGGCATCACCTGGACGTATGGTAAGTGGTAGCGTGTCTTAGCTTTGAAACAAGGCAGATGAGGACAGCTTCCGAAATCTTTCCGCTGGACATTCGCATGCTCTGTGTCGCCTTGACGACAGCGGACACGTGGCTAGGATCGTTCATCATCGCAAGGTCGACACCGTACATGATCTCTGATCTCGGTTATGGAGCTTATTTCTTCTTCGGAGTCATTCTGATAGCGATGGGCATCTGGTCCTTCTTCTTCGTGCCTGAAACCAAAGGTATGCATGATCCGCGTCTATGGTCAAACTGAGGTAGACTGACAAAGCCGTAGGCATCACGCTTGAGGAGATGGATGCGTTGTTTGCGAGATCTGTGCGGAAGGCAATATGGGCACAGCTTCGTGGTAAAACCATACCGCCAGTCGAAGAAGATGTGATGACGACGGATGATTCCAAGAAACAATCGACCATCAAAATTGAGAAGGTAGATATGTAGATACTTCGTCTGTTCGACAAAAGGAGGCGTCTTGACCAGAGGTAATTCCAGGACCAATGATCAGTAGACTCGCGAAGCACTTTCAGACGCTGCCACATTGGATGACACGACCGACGTCAAGTGCACATTGGCTGATAGCTGCGACGTTCTGATATCAAGCTATCTTTGTAGCGGAGCTTTCGCGACATATTGTGTTGGGCCTTCTCTTTCAACAAACAGGGACGCGATGAGAGGGCAAGCAGGTTTGTCCTGGATGTTGTCGCTCGAACGACGTCGCTCGCGGCATAGTGTAGGCGGACTCGGCAGTGTTGCAACAGAGCGAATGCAGTCTCGATGACGCGCTCGAGGGTTTGTACCGTAGCGGCAGTGCGTTCCTGTGCTTCCCAAGCTGAAGACGCTGTGCGAACATTCAAGTTGACACGTCGTTGGACGTCGACGCGAAATGCCATTCAAGTCTTGGCCAAATCTGCTGCCCGACGCGAACGACTCGCACCAACCATGCGAACATCGGCGACCCCGAAGGGATCTGCGCCCCTCCATGTCCATCATTCTGGATGACACAGCCATTGAGTCTACCGTCTGTGAACCATCGCTGCCTCATCTCGCAACATGGTGCCTCTTACAGCCAAGCTCTGCTGCTGTCTCGGCTACCAACACCAGATTCGCTCTCCTGCCCAGCAACTAGAGGCTTAGCCCTTGATCCTGTCTGGCTGAACACGCGAAATTGTCCACAAGGCACCCAAACCGTCGTTGAGCTGGATTTCACGTGTTCAAAAATCAGCTGTGACTCTGGCCGCTTGACCTGCACTGCCTTCGAGTTGGATCTTGCGATGTATGAAATTGCCTTAAAATTGTAGCATCAGGCAACATGCGCTGAGCTCAAGTATGTCTTATCACCTGCGTACTTCCCTCTCCAGGCTCTCCAACTCAGTTCTCAGTCCCGCCACCAACAAAAAGACTTTGTTTCTATACAATGACTTCTCCAGAACTTCCGGCTCATCCGCTGCCATATACAGATTCGACTACCCATGTAGCACAAGCTATGGTGAAAGTCTATACTGTCGTCGTCGAGGGCTTCATCCTTGAACATCGTAAACAGTTTGATTCGGCCATCTCCGCCTATGAGATTGCCATCAAGTTGCTTGAAAATCTCATGCCACGAATCAAGAAGGACATGCGGAAGATCCATCGCAAGATGTTTGAACGACAACTCGATGTGCTCCGTGAACGCAAAGCCATTCTGGATAAAAGTGCCTTGGCCAATCCTCCCTTTGCTGGACTCATCAGTCTTCCCACAATCCTAAGCGCAGATGCTGAGCTCGAGGCCGCTGTTGATGAGAAATTTCAACTACTTAGTCTGGTGAGTCTCTCTTATTACCATTTCGATCCGTCCTCTATATCCCAAGGAATTCTTAATCTGCCTCTGCTGCTTTCAAGCTCATCAGACGATTAGGATGAACGAATCCTTCACGAGTACTCTGCAGCACAACCAAAAAATACAAACACCGAAGTCTACTACGACAAAGCGCCCGAGCACATACAACGACTAAGACCAAATAATGTTCCAAAGTTCGCGCCCACTCTGAACCAGTCGGCTCCACCTACAGTTTACCACATCTCTCATGACTCTGAATTGGTGTTTGCTGGCGAACGATCCCACTGGTATTTTGTCAAAGACTCGACCAACACAACAACTCTGTATGCGTTGCAAGCCGTCTGGCACAATGATGCTCCGATGACCGAAGCTGTCTTGCGACGGCCAGGCGAGTTTTTGCCCGCAGCTGGCGCTCTCCACGTCGGAATCCTGCAGACCCCGCAAGGAGCGATCATGCTCAAGATGACGGGCCCTCGTACTGGTCTGACCTTGGAGATGCCCGATCAGTACAAGAAGTCCGGATGGTCGTCCCGTCGCTTCTACTACGGTGGCCGCCGCTTTGTCTGGAGGGAACCCGACAGAAGCGGGCTGTTCAACAAGTTCCAGTGGAATGAACTGTATGAGACATCCCGCGTCTGGTCCAAACCAGGCAGCAAGACTGGCAAGAATGAAGACGAGGTTGTGGGCAATCGTCTCTGTTGGGGTGTGAACCACGGAGGTATGCATGAGGATCACACTATCTACATGGCTGGTGGACTGGATCAATATTTCCGAGAACATCTGCTGGCCAGCCAATTGACGAGATTGGTCTGGAAGAAGAATCCACCAACCAAGAATTCTAATGGTCTAGCTGCGGCAACAAGTGGTGCAGCATTGCTAGCGGTCGGGGCATCAATGTTCTCCTAAGATTGCGAAGACGACCGCGAGTAGGTGGCAGCAGATCTCATTGCGTTCAATGGGACGAGGTTCAAGCTATGAGTGAGGAAGATGTAGATATTGAGCAAGATACCTCTCTTAGTTGTCAGCTTTGATTATCGGCTGGTTTCAAGACGCTATTTATTGCAGCTTTGACGTTCTTGAATGCAGGTAATGGGGAGCGTTCCTTACTGACTGATCATGATTACTATATTAAGCCTGAACTGAGGACCAAGCTTACATCTGCTGCCTTGTTGATCCAGATTGATTGAGCGCATGGCTTTGATGCAGTGTTTCATCACCAACGATATGGCGTTCGATCTTGTGGTGCTGGATCGCCATTGCCTGAGCGACGTCCACGTCTTCTTGCGACATGAGCATATTGGTTCTGGGACTGTTTGTGGTTGATATAGCAATGATCTGCATTTGGTTTCTGTTCTATTGTTGGACTTCATGTCTGGTCGTAATGTCGTGTAGCTAGTAAACAAGCGCATTGAACAATCTCCGGTACTTCGAACCAGATAGCTCTTCTCTGTACATAAACTTCTTGAGCAGTGCTTCCATTTGTTCCCAGGTCCTGATGTCAGTGTGCTTCAGCAACGCGCTGATATGTTCATCTCCACTTTTCGTGGGAGTTGCATGGCTGTTCAGTGTCATCTTCGCCCAAATGGCTAAATCTTGGTATTTTGTTCCCATAAGCTCGTGCGTTTTGAGATGTTGACACGACTCTACATGGATATCAAGACCCGCTTGAGTATCAAAAATCCATGTCAGGCCTTGCGCTTTGATACATGCCCACATCAAGGGTTCATTGGCGCAAATCATCGCTGCTCGAATGTGGTAGCAAGCATTCAGCTGTAAGTTGTCCCACTGCTCTTCGTACAATTCGTCGGGTACAGCTGAGACGGAATGGCTAGCACTCCACGACATTATCTCTATGACGAGTTTACGAAATTCTTCGACGGACCGAGGTAGTTTGTAATCAAACCTCGAACAATTCGAGATAGTACTCAACAAGCTCAACGCTTCAGGGCGTTCAGTCGGTATGATATGGAATCCTAATGGGAGTCCACTGGGCACGACTGTGCCGTTTGTCAGAGACCGTACGGTCGAAAAAGCGTTCTCGGCAATGTATCGCTCGTTGGTGGCTTCCTGAAAACATTTCATGGCCACATCCGTAAGTGCAGCAATGCTGATGTCTTCCAGAGCTCCCATAGCAAGAGGCAGAGTTTTCCATGCCTGCATGTGAACTTTGTACGACATATGATCGCCGAATCTGCGCTCCCAGCCTGCTAGAAGAGCAATAGAGATCGAGTTCAATGTGTCTTTCGGCGTGTGAACGATTGTCCTCTGGATACCGTCAAGCAAGGCTCCTCGGAGGAATAAGAGCCCGCTTCCGAAATCATGATGCAACTCATGTCTACTAAGCCCACATGTGTTCGCAAAAGTTCCAGCGACAAACATAGCGGCGTTGAAACATATGGTACCGCCAGTGAAAGCATCCCAAAGCAAAACGCGATCAGATTTCTGGCCCATGGAAGCGATGGCATTGGCGTCGCGAGAACGAAGCCTTGAGAATAGACGCGAGATGGAATCGTGAGCAAGCTTATCCGCCTCCTCTGGTGTTTCCGGCGTGTGTCCGGACTTCTTTGGTGCTTTGATGGCTTTCTTCGGCCCTGCTACTTTGGCGATGGAGTCTTTTCTAGCCATGGTGGCTTTTCTCAAGCCAGAAGAGGTGTGTGCGACATGCGCCCGCACCACCCGACGTTGCTGCTTGTAGACACCAGCGGCTCTGCGCTCGGCCAAAGCTCTGGGATCATATTCGACCCATGCGAAGGATGGTTGGCTTCCAGAATCGTTGGCCATACCGCCCGCTTATCGACGTCGGACCTGTAACGATCTCACGAGGCGCAAAGTGTGGAAGAGCTAAGCGCCGGCAAACTGAACGGATCCAGTTCCGCGTGAGCCAAGCACGAAGAGAGCATCAAGCATGACGACATCGATTTTGCGCGACTCATGTTTGCAAGCGAGAGCGAATCGTATGATTCAGGCTCCGTGGCTCCGGTCGCCGCAGCTTTCGGGCGGGAATTTGTTGTGCGCCTGTTTCTGCCCTTTCCACTTTCAATTCAATAAGAACCTCCAATCGACTGTCGCATCAGATCAGACTAGTCCAATACGCGACATTACATGTGCCTACAATCCTATTCGATACCCTTGACCACTCCTGGTTATCCTCAAAATCTGGAATTAGTCCGCAAATCCGTCAGGAATGCAATCCGTACACGTCTTTTGAAAAATCGATACTGTCACTCACCAACCCAAATTTGGCAACTACATGTGAACTAATCACCGAACAGTGTTGATGGAGATTGGGTCTTGATCATGAGTCTTGGTACATGTTCCCGATGTCATTCAAGAAAAACTAGGGTAATACGTCCGCGAACCATGATTGATGTTCATGCATATGGACTTACATCGTCTAGTGCTCAGGATACCCTGCGTGCGAGAACTGTCAACATGCGAATGTAGAGTGTCGTCTTTACACAAGGCGGCAGAGGGCAGAGAATCAAGAGTATGCCGTCGCCCGGAATATGAGACAGCTGACACTGACACCTGCCACCTTAAAGGACGATTCGTCTGCTACGTCAACGCGTGGACTGGCTAGAACGGGAGATACAAATTATTAGCGGCTTGGATTGCAGCTCCGTGCCCACCGGTACCCGGTTAGCATCAGCGCGACATATGGAAGATGGTGCTTACGAAGCGCAACGACTAGACGACTCAAGGAGACACGACCAGACTGGACCGGAAACTATCACAGAGCAAGAGACTATGGTCGGCCGACCGCTTGAGATTGATGACAACTTCTCAGCTGCTATCTCTGCTCCCGAAATAAGTGTTTTAGCTCTCAATGCCACGGGTGAAACACGCTATCTCGGACCTTCCAGCGGTGTTCCCTTCACCGGCCATGCCGCCGCCATAACCCGTCGTCTGGTTTCCAGTCGGATCTCGGAGCACGTCCGCACAGCCTCTGAAAATATGACTCAGTCTCAAATTTCCTTGGCATTGACTGACCAGGACAGAGTTTTTGATAGTGGAGAAGCAGAAGGATTAGTGGGATCCTATCTGAGATGGATCCAGCCATTGTATCCTCTGTTTGAAGCAGAAAATTTGGAAGCAACCACAAAGACTTGCCAAGAGCTGGAAGCCAGGAATGAGCACGGGCATGATCATTCACCTGAGCACGCTTTGAAGATGGCCGAGTATTACCTCGTTCTCGCTCTTGGCGCTATCCACGATGGCAAATTCAATGAGCAGGTCGGACATGGAGAGCAGCCACCAGATCCGCGTTGCCGACCAAGTCCCAAGAGAGATCCAGTCCGCCTATACCTCAAATCGCTGGAATACTTCGAGCTGGGATCCAGCGATCTTCAGCCCAGTATCTTTTTGATCAGGGTGATATTGTTGATGTGCATATATGGTTCGCATGGCAAGGCAAGCCTTGGCCAATGGCCGTTGGCCGGTATTGCTGTCAGGGTAAGTCTTCTTGTACTGTTCGATCGATCGATGTTAACAGATCCAGATGGCTGTCGAGATAGGCTTGCATCAATCATCGAATTCCTTGCACATCGCAGATATGGAAGCAGATGCTCGTAATCGTGTTTTCTGGACCGCCTACATCATCGAAATTCTGCTGGCCTACAACCTCGGCCGGCCGCCGTCAATTGGGGAAGAGCACATCACTGCAAAACTACCAGTCATCCCCTCAACCATGCCAATATGTATTCATCATATAAGACACAGACAAATCCAAGGCCGCATCGTCGCCAGCGTCTACGGTGCCGCCCAGAAACAACAAGTATCGTCTGAAGAGCATCAATATGCCATTTTGTCCAACTTGCAGGCCGAACTTGACGAGTGGAGAGATTCGCTTCGTGAGGCTTTCCAGAGCAGCCCAGGATCGGGATATTCGTACAAGTTTGTTCATCTATTCTGACCTGTTCTTGGCGGGGGCTAATATGACAAAGATACTGGGAACGACTTTACAATGGGACTTCTTTCGTGCTCTATCGATCAAGCCCCTTGTGTCCAAGACCTGCAGCTTCTGCCCTGGAAAAATGCATACGAGCAGCTGCGGCTTATGTCGATAACATGACCGACGTCATTCGCAATAGTCGGATATCGCTATCCTGGATGCTCATCCAGGGTGTCTTGTTTGCAGGCTTGACGATGTTGGTGACTGCCCGGACCAACTTCAAAAAACTCCTACCAATGACTGGTCTGCAGTTCTTCCTGGCTGATTTTCCAGCCTGGGTAAGAAAGTGTGCAATATGCCTAGCTATCATGAACGAAAGGTGGAACGAAGACCTGTTGGTGACGCTCGAAAGTCGCTTTGAGGCACTCGTGAACGATACTCTGAAGTTCATCTCAACCAATGTCACAGCATCACTCGCCACAGTTGATCCAGCAGCAGATATCTCGAGATCTGATCACCTCCCGGACTCTGAATCGCCGATCCGTCAGGATCTTGATGGTCTGCAGGACCAATTTTGGCCTATCGATGATGGTTTATGGAACGAATCAGCATACATGGATTTTGCGATGGGAAGCGATTTCAATGCGGCTCAACATGGTCTTTGGGATATTCCTGGTGAAGACAGTAACACATTTTTTCAGACAGATAGCGGTTAGTCACATCATCATCATTTCTATGATCAACAGGTATGCGCCTCGGCACCGGGCACCGTTTGTTGGCCTATCTCCGCATCTCTCGGAGGTTGAAACGCCGTCGGCGTTTTGACCCCCACGGCTTGTTCAACGCCGACTTACCACACGTGTCAGTATATAAGCGCATGCCTTCTACTTTACGTTGTTCACAATTTCTGTTCTTGCTGTCCAAAATTCTTCGTTGGCTACACTAGAAGGCATGGTCGACGTGCAAGCTAAGCCGAGATGGCTCGAGATCGCAATTATGAAGAGGGAGTTGCAACAATCGGCGCTCGCGTCTTTCACCAGGACCCACCCAGTTCCCGAATCGTCGGGATCGCTCATTGGAACAAAGGATATCACTGAAGTGTCTAAAGAGCTAGCATCGGGCAAAGTGTCTGCCTCGGAGCTTGTGATTGCGTATTGTCACCAGTAAGTCCGTGGATCTTGCAAGGGATGTTTGCCGAAAAACACATATGCTGACACTAGAGCAGAGCTGCTGTGGCCCACCAAAAGGTATCTAATCAAGAGCAATGTTAATCTGTGGCCATTCAGCTAACAAGTGTTGTAGTCCAACTGTCTCACAGGCAAGAATCTCGTGATCCAGCCTTAGTGTTCCCGATCTGACTGACCTCTTACAGAAATCATGTTTGAAGACGCGCTTGCACGTGCGCGTGAGCAAGATTCTTATTACCAGAAACATGGCAAGACTGTTGGTCCTCTCCATGGCATCGTGATGACCCTCAAAGATCAGTTCGACGTGAAAGGTTTTGACAGCACCCTTGGGTACTGCGGTCGAGCATTCCAGCCAGCGCAGGAGAACGCGCTCCTGGTGGACATACTCCAAGACCTTGGAGCGATCTTCATCGCAAAGACAAACCTGCCTCAAAGCATCATGTGGTGCGAGACAGAGAATCCATTGTGGGGTGTGACCACCAACCCCATCAATCCTGACCTGACCCCCGGAGGCTCCACTGGCGGCGAATCTGCTCTTCTCTCTCAGATGGGGTCTTTGGTAGGCTGGGGTACTGATCTTGGGGGCAGTATTCGCATTCCATCTCACATGATGGGGTTGTACGGTTTGAAACCAAGTCATGGGCGCCTCCCCTACGATCGGGTTAGCGTGAGCACGGAAGGACAGGGCCACGTTCCTTCAGTGGTTGGACCTTTGGCTCGAAGCCTTTCGTCCCTGAAGAACGTGACCCAAGCAGTCATCGAGGCACAACCGTGGAACGCTGATCCTCAGATCGTTCCAATTCCCTGGCGCTCAGATATGTTCGACGAGGTCCAACAAAGACCATTGGTTATTGGTTTACTTGTCGACGATGGTACAGTCAGAGCCCATCCTCCGATCATCCGAGTTCTGCACGAGGTAGTCAACAAGCTTCGTGCAGCCGGACACGAAATAGTGCAATGGAACTCAGACCATCATGCAGAATGTATAGAAATCATGGTATGTCCCTTCGCTGATGATCGATAGAATCTCGGTTGTTGACAATGAGCTTAGGACCTTTACTACACTGCAGATGGTGGCGAGGATATCCGGCGAGACGTATCCGCCGCTGGCGAACCCTACATACCACATGTCGACATGCTGATGAAGAGAGGCTCGGCCATATCTGTATACGATTACTGGCAGCTCAACAGACGCAAGCTTGCCATGCAAAAGGCGTGCCTTGCAAAGTGGAAAACCATTAGATCACCCACAACAGATAGGAAAGTCGACATCCTCATAACGCCTACGATGCCGCATGTCTCGGTGCCTCACAGATCGTGTAAATGGGTTGGCTACACCAAGATCTGGAATTTCCTTGACAGTTCCGCGTTGGTGCTACCTGCCGGTCAAGTCGACAAGAGCATAGACAAGCCCCTTGAGGATCAAGAAGTACGCGCTTACGTCCCTCGCAACGATATGGATAGGTGGAACTGGGCTTTGTACGATCCAGTCAAGATGCACGGACTGCCGGTCAGCGTACAAATTGTCGGACAGCGTCTTGAGGAGGAAAAAGTACTTGGTGCGGCCCATGTGATTGAACAAATCTTGCAGAAATCATGAACTTTGGGAGCTGTTCGACGAACAAGTCAATTAGTTTGTAGTCAACCCGGGGTGGATCATTCTGAATTAAAAGTCACCCTCAAGTATCTGACGGCTCGAAACGATCTTGAAAATTACTCTATAATCCTTTCCTAATTCCGGCTTTCCCTGTCCGTCAAAGTGATCAACGCCATTAGACGACCTTCGCAGCCACCCGCTCTGCATAGCACCAGGCTCGAATTAGTCTCATGTGCGACACAAACAACTGCCCTGAGATTGAGAGCAAAAAGACTTCCTTAAGAGAGCTAGAATAATCGCGCGTATGGATACTATACTACAAAAAGGATAGCATAGAGACAGCTTGGCGGGCTGCGAAAGAGGTGAAATCTGGAAGCAAGAGCTGGGAAGCCAGAAGGTGGACTAGAAAAGCATTGTAGTTCTTATGAGATCCCAATGCTTTTGCGACTGGTCACTCTTCTTGCTAATAGGTTCGAATGTCATTCTGATCGCACAAGACAGTAATTCGCTATGAAAGTCTAGGGCAACAAACAAGAAATTCTCAGGGTAGCCTATCAACCGGTTCTTTGATCAAATACTCTTGATCTTCTCAACTGCCGCTGCAAGGGCAGATATCGCCATATCTAACATAGGCAGTTGCAGATCTCGACCAGCGGCCGCTTGCTGCAACAGTCCATAACCCTTTGTGTATCTTTCTTCCTGATCCTTGAAGTACAAATAACTTGTAGCCATGCGAAGTCGTAGTCGACCACCTTCAAGACCGTCATCATCTTCACCAAAAGCTGAACCTGGGAGAGCTGCAATACCACACTGCGCGATAAGCCATTGAGACAGTTCGGCACTAGTTCGAACCCCAACCTTAGCCAGCTGCTTCGCGTACGGCTGGAAAGACGGATACACGTAGAAAGCGCCACTGGGTTTAGCAACTTTCAGACCCAGGTCTCGCAGACTTTCGTAGAGTCTTGTTGTACAGTGCGCGTGAAGTAATCTGACAGA
Organism: Aureobasidium melanogenum CBS 110374; assembly: GCF_000721775.1. Taxonomy (NCBI): domain Eukaryota; kingdom Fungi; phylum Ascomycota; class Dothideomycetes; order Dothideales; family Saccotheciaceae; genus Aureobasidium; species Aureobasidium melanogenum. The sequence goes on along the minus strand of NW_024470055.1, from coordinate 1,554,853 downwards.
CTCTCGATATTGTGTCATGTGTTCGCCTGTAGAGAAAGCTTCTGCGGCGGCGTGCTGTGATGGTGACGATGCTGCGGACCAGCACTCAGAGGCATATGCAAGCAGAACTTTCATGATCTTACTCCCGGCTGCGGATCGAGGAAGGATTGCATAGCCTACGCGCCAGCCACCTGCCGAGTACGTCTATCATGCGTCAGCTTGTATAACCAAGATATGCGTGCACTTCAGTATGGCAACATACTTTGGAAAGCCCGCCAGTCACTATAATAGATGTAGAGGAGTCCTCAACCTTGGTGTATCTGATTGGACTCTCCATGGATGAGATCCCGTCGAAAGCGATGTCCGAATAGATCTCGTCTGATATAAGCAGGATCTGTTTGGTTTGACAGAACTTCACAATAATCTCCATGT
>NW_024470055.1:1482455-1554342 GCF_000721775.1 Aureobasidium melanogenum CBS 110374 | reverse complement strand
CCTAACCCTAACCCTAACCCTAACCCTAACCCTAACCCTAACCCTAACCCTAACCCTAACCCTAACCCTAACCCTAACCCTAACCCTAACCCTAAACCCTAAAACCCTAAAAACAGATCGCAAACTTGTTGCAGACTCAGTCTCGCCAACATCCACAGACAGGTACCGGCACCACATCAGGAGCTCAGGCTCCTAACAGTCCCACAGCTCAGTCAACTTCGAATACACAGACTCAGAACCAGTCTTCGAGCACTGCCCCTACATCACAGGCTCGAGACCAGACTGCTCCTGGTGCCCTTCCATCAGATCAGACTGCTTCTTCGTCTCAATCTCGAGGCCAAGGAACATCTACATTCCAGGCTGGCCAATCTTTGGGCACCTCAGGCCTCCAGGATCCTACACCTCCTCGTGGACGCTTTTCATTTGACCCGGCAAACTCTAGGGCTGCTCCAAACCCTTTCGACTCAAGCACAGAGGACCTCTCGAGACATAGTGTCGGCGACAAGCGACCAGTATCGCCTGCGGCCGAGCAAGGTGAAGCACAGAAGATGGCTCGCACCATTGGAAGCACGCTCGAAGAGGGTAGCAGACAGCGAAACAACACTCGGGGTGTCACTGACCCTGAGCCTTCCACGACCCGCACTCCTCCGGCACAGACCACCAACCGTAACTACATTGAGATCAATGTCAGCACAAAGGAGCGTGTTAAGGACTCTTGTCTGGATCAAGTCTTCAAGAACCTAGCTGAGGGCACTTGGAGGTCTCCTGAGGATATGGACGACCCCGATCTTGATGTAAACTCCTGGCTAGGAAAGATCAAGGCGTGTCACACTCGTGATGTCAAGCAGAAATTGGCTGCGTCAGGGGAGGGTTACAACGAGGAATCTTACCGCAGTGCCCCTCGATGCTACGTTGGAGAGATGCAGAAGAAGCCCTGTGTGAGTTTGGACGGAGACAAATGGACCTGGAGTCAACATGACGCAAACCTCACGTGTCCGGCTTGTGAGACTGCCAATCCTGAGTTCGATAGTCATCAATGCCTGAAGGTCAAGGATCAAAACACTTTCTGGCTCTTGAATCCCACCCCTGATAACATCAACACTCAGAGGGCGTGTGATGACAAGCACAATGCAGGTCGCCGCGGTGATGCTGCTCCTGGAGCCTCTCGTAGTGCTCGTCCTGGCCCTGGCCCTGGCCCTGGCCCTGGTGGTCCTACTGCTGGTGGCCCTGGTGATAGCTCTACTACCCGTAGAGGTGGCCGCCACAGAGGGTTCTCAAACGTCTCTGCTATATCCACTAGGACTACTCGCTCTCGCACGTCGCGTGGAGGTACTGCTGAGACTCATGATGATGTACAACCTCAGACATCTCCCAGCAAGAGCAAGCTGTCGTTCCGTAAATTCCTTCCCCAAAAGAAGCCAAAGGAAACAAAGTCGGCGGCTGAGACAGAAGCCCGCTTCCAAGACATGTTTGCTGTGCGTCCTGCAGAGCAGGATGGCTCTCGTTTGCCTCGTCTACCATACCGTCCTGTCACGTTGCCCACTTCGCACTCGGTCAATTTCAACGCCCAATCCAGGGAACCCTCAAAGTCTCACCAACTTCAGAGATCCAAATCTACCAACCTCCTGAGTAGACTGAACCCATTGAATTGGGGCTCCAATGTCGCAGGTGCAGACGTGACCTCAGAGTCGAGAGTCGAATTGTTGGCATCAGAGCAGAACGGCGGACACGAGAATGAACATACCAATGGACACGCCAACAGAGAGGCTAATGGACATTCCAACGGCCATCACGACGACCACCTCAATGGACACAACGGCACGGCCGAGAACGACACTTATGAGACCGATCCTTTGGGCGCTGGTCTTATACCTAGCACTCGCACAGTTCCGCATCGATACACAACCCTTTGAGCTGTGGATCCATTTACTGAAATCTGTACAACATGGCATTCAACCTCATGGTGCAATCTATCACCGGTTCAGTTTTCGCACCATGATACACTTACATGAGCTTGAAAGTAGATAGAGATAGACAGAATTTGATGAGTTCTTGCATCTCCCGCCCTCTCTTACCCCGACATTCTAGAGCATGTGTGATGTTTTTATGATCTATAACCTGTCCAAAGAGCTTCGTCGCTTGTTTAAGAGAATTTCTCGACAACTCATTGATGCTTGTCCTGACTTCCTGATTTGTGCATCACACCAAGCTAGACATGCTACACCAGTTCGTATATGATGTATGTACTAGTAAAAGTCCTTATCTACTTCCACATAGATCCAACGTAGCAACGAGAATCTGAACGACGGCAGCGCAAAAGTCTCAAAGCGTCTCAAGATCAGGTGCTCATTCGGAGTGCTTCTTGATCTATGTCATCTTGACGTCCGGGTTGACGGGATTGAAAGTCCAGCCGGGAGACTGTCGCTTAAGCAGATTGCGTTGTTGCTCCCAGGCCTCGTGAGCGTCGATGTGTCTCAACTTCTTGATAGTAACCTTGCCGCCTTCGATGCGAAATCCCCATACGGAACTCAAAATCGGGGTTACGGATCGCGACATACAGGTGTCCAGAATATATGTCAAGAAAGTCCAGCTTGTCTAGTTTATGTCTGTCCTGTTGACTCTAAATGGTGCATCGAAAAGACGCGGCGAGGATCCAAAGTAGCAGAATGGGCTGTTGAGGTCATTTGTGATTGGAATAAGGTCCATCTCGAATTTGGCATAATTGTTCACGGAGCCCAAAGGTGCCTTACTAAGATCTTTCAGCACAAGTAACCCCATATCTCGTATCTGTCATTGCAGCGACTGATCAAACAGTATTAGCAACTTCGACGAAACTTCTTATGCAACAGTACACAAGCCAATTGAAATCGAGTATTATCATCCCTAGGGCGATTGTCCAGGTTCACGTATTGAACCAACCCGACTCGAACTTGCAACACTTGACGCGCCTGAGCCTTGTGTTATATGGCGATTTCCACCCTGCTTACGGTATCGAATCGCACTGTCAAAAAGATCCCGGTCTACCTTTTCCTTGACACTACTTACATCAAGAGCAATAGACATTGACAAAGAAGCCAGCTCATCCAGCGTCGCAAATGCTTTCATAGGGTGAAGACTCGAGGAGCCGGCACGTCGACAGATAAGATGAGGAGAAGCCTTCAATCACATGTCAAAAGTCCTGCAACGCTTATCGCTTCCAGTCTGGTTTTAGCACACCCTAGATAAAGCTTCTTTATTATTGCAAGGCCAATAAGCTTAATTGGCTCTATATGATAGTTATGATATTGGCAGGAGGTCAAAAGTCGATATCTATCCTAACCATAGATAGAGAGATATACATGATTTAGTAGTTCCTTGCATTTCCGACTGTTTCAAAAACCCGAAACAGCACCGGTGTAGCTAAATACATTGATCTTTCTAGCATGAGGTCGACAGAGCAATGAACCACTTGCAAACCTTTTATGTGTTCTTATGTATGGTGTACCGCTTCTGAAACAAAGGCATCATAAACATAAAACTATTTTGATAGAGATTCAGGTCTGCGATAATACAGAACATGACCAAATCAAGGTCAATCGAGTCTGATATATCCTGTAGATCGTCCTACGCCGCTGCTGGTTCGCGGTATCAATACCAGTAATCAAAATCAACGTGAAGAATGACTCTATGATCATAGGAGGAACATTGCAGATAAGTTGACCCAGCTCATTCCAGCGCAGAATGCTAGCAGCGATGATCATGATGATGATGGAAATGAGAAATAGCAGGACCGAGATCTCGTGCGAAAAGACATGCCCAATGCCAGCTGAGATGCGGCTCATATGATCAACATCCTCCTCACTAGGCTCGGGTGTGAAATTGGTCAACCCAGCAAGACGCAAAAGATGTTGATCCGTAGCACATTGCTCTTGGAATAGATGATCCTCGAGTCTGCTACGATCGAAGCATAGATTCCGCAAGACACAACCATCGTTCATGCCGACAAGACCTGTATAAGTCCCAAGAAGCAACCACCAACTGGCATCAAAATGCATGAGTGGTCCAAGCACTGCCCAAAGCACGAGCGTGAATGCCAGTATAGCGATACCAGAAAGCGTACCAACCAGATCAGCATAGAAGTCGATGCAGCGTTGGAGTTTGGTGATATGCGGTGCTGGTATTACTGAAATTTCATGATCGATGTCATCTGCAGTAAGAGTTCTCAAGCTGTACTCGAGCTGCTCATCCGCAAGATCGATCAAACCCAGACATTTTTGCATGTATTTGTTATGTTGCTCGCGATTGTAGGCTATAAATGACAAGCCAAAGATCAAGAGAGCTGCGGTCCCAGTATTGATGTAGAAGAACCACTCATTGGACCAGCCACAGTAGTGACCAAAAGCAAGCCAGATGATTATCCCAATCCAGAAGAGACCGACAGTGACAACATGACCAAGACAATGGACCAGATATCTGCACCAACGAGCAAGTCGACTTTCTGATGGAAGCTCGGTTTCCGGAAGTGATCCAACTTCACTTCTGCTCTTCGCTCTGGTCCGTGCTGCTGATGCAAGTGTCTGCAGCATCGTATGGTGGCTGACCGAGCGAGACTTCAGGATTCACACGACAGTCAGAGCGTCATTATGGCTGTTCAATTGTTGCCGCACAAGCAAAGCATCGAAGATCAGACTCAAGACTGACTGAACATCCGATATGCCAACCTGCCAGGCAGATATCTGAGAGTATCTAATGCCAAGAAGAGCCCAAGTCAAGAGACATGCCAGGATAAGGAATGTTGCTATGCCAGAGCCAGAAAATGAAACCACCTGATCCAGCCATCTATCGAGCAATTTTTTCTCCGTGCTTGATGCAGAGTCTGTTTGGACCAATGGCGAGGCCTTCTCTGATGAATGTTGTATCGACAGGAAAAATTTTGGTGAAATGTACGTGGCTTTGACTCTTAGCTCTCTTCGTGCACCGAAGGAAGAGAGGAACGACATTAAGCGATTCATGCTGATGTTCTTGTATTTTAGAGCGACGACGGCAGGCAGATTGCATCGGCAACAATCAGATCTGGTACATCATCAGCTTCTGCATTTTGCAGAGGATATAACGGTAAGAGATGTGGTCACTATAAGACCAAGGCTTGTCGAGTGATAAGATAATCTCAAAGACCACTTGTGGGCGACAATCTTATAAGATATGATTTTTGATCAGTGCCGGCCAATACCCGATCAAGGTTCCGCCCAGATCCGAGAATAAGATATACCGCTCTGGGACGCGTATGCGCTTGGGAAGCCAGGGAACTATACGAGCTTTAAGCTTTTTCTAATCGCCCAGCGACAGCAGTTCAAAGATATTCCCGTACCCGAACCAAACGAGATCGAGTGTCGCATTCAGGGCGCGTGTTCGAGTACGTATGACGAACTGAGCTGGCTCGACTTTGCAACAGTACCTGATGGAACTGAGTTCTAAGAGAAATTATATGTTTCAATGCAAATTCTGCCTGTGTGAACAATTGAATGCTACAGTCACGAAGGTCTTTGTCTAGCCGAGAAAGAAGCCAGAAATCTGTAACGTCCACAAGGGAGCCATTCCATGTAGCATGACGAATGCTTCCAGGGAGCGAAGACCCGGCAGGCCGCCGAATAAGACAATTATGGGCCCTCGATCTGTTGGGGGTAATATGAACCTGTACGATGCTAGCGGGCCCTCCATACAGCTTGTGATCACTCCTTTGTGACTGGTTCGATCTTGACAGGAGGTCAGTAGTTGACATCTATTCAACCTACGTTTCTGTTACTGGCCGTTTCTCTCAACAGTGAAATCAGAGCGACAACAAGACCCAACCCCGAGAGTCCCATGGCCAGGTAGAGAGCTCCGTGATATCCTTTCGAAACGTCATTGCCGCCTTGGTTCACGTTACGCTCGATTGTGCCAGCGATGCCTAGGCTCAACGAGATTGAGTAATTCACCACTGTGTTGACGACCGATGCAGCCATGCCCTGTTGCTCTCGAGGCATGCTATTGCTCAACAGTATAGTGCCAGACGGAAAGGACATATCCTGTATGCATATTAGCACAGCACTTACTCGATGACTAAATCGCAGCTTACCATTCCCCAAGGCATGATGATATTGGCGATGAAAGCCTGTGCCCAGTAATTTTGTTCAATTGACATGAACGCGACAAGTGTGGAGCCGACAAAGAAGGCCGCCATAGCTATGAGCATGATCATGATGGGTTTGACTCTGGCCAAGAGAAATCCGGTAGTCATCGCTGCACACAATCCCGAAACCGCAATAGGTGCATACCATGCACAAGCTAGTAAAGGCGTCGCATGTCGTAACACTTCGAAGATCTGCCAGGAATAATACACCCAAATGCCGAAACATCCCCAGCCAACCGCAAGACAGGCAAGAATGTAAAGTGTCGGAACGGCAAACTTTCTGAGCTCCAGCAGGGGATGTGACACTTTGTGTTCAATGTAGACGAATAAACCAAGCAGGAGAACCCCGAGTACTAGGAAGACGTAGGTGTAGGGTTCTTGCCATCCAACAACTCCAGCTTGATTCCAGGCAACATTCAGAAACATGAGACCGGCGACCCCCACTGTGGTGCCCCAAATATCAAATCTCTCTTTTGGAATTGGCCAGGTGATTGGATCGTCGGACGGTATGACCATGAAGCTTGCTCCCGAAAGTAGGATGCAATATATGCAGAGTATCCAATATCCCCAAGGCCACCAAGCTAGCTGCGCAAGCATACTGGAAAACACAGCTCCAAGGAGGAAGCCACCAGGCGCTGTCGCACCGAATATACTGAAGACCATATCTTTACGCCTGCCAGGTGGATATGTTCGGCCCAGAATTGCAAGGGCATTCGGAAGAAGTACCGCCGGTCCCATCCCTTGTAACGCTCGACAGACGTCGAAGAAGATTTGATCAGAGTACACGGCAACCCCAGCGAACAGTGACCAGAGGGCAAACCACAGCCAACCCGCTATGAACATCCTTCGGTGTCCGAATAAATCTCCTAGACGTCCTGCAAACAGTATGAAGGAGCCAACAGTCAGACTGTAAGCTGCTGGAAACCAGGACAACTGCGCGTTAGAGGCGCCAAAGCTATCGCCAATTATGTGAAGGGGAGCGATAGAGATACCCAGTCCCGCTTGGGTGAGTAGCTGCGCATTGCAGACCACGGCCACGAATATCACTTCCTGACCCAGCTTGAGAAAAGGGGCGTTCCCTCCAGATGTGCTTCGATCGGATGAGCCCTTCTCTAACTCATTGCTCTGACTGGAGTCCTGGTGTGGAAAATCCATCGATTGAATTTGAATGGGTCACAAGTTCTGAACCGGAGGTAAGCTACCAAAGAAGGAGAGTGTCGATATGCCGTAATAAAGCTACGGATTGTCCTCAGGCTGGTCTTGCAGGCTGGCTTGAATGTTGGGTACTTAGTTGGTTCGATGTGACCACTGAGTTGACGATAGCTCGACTGATTATAAGATAATCATCTCTTGCCCTCGCTGAGTATGTCTTTATTCATGTCATGACCTCTCACCAATGGATGTGCGGACCCCGCGGCCCGTGTGGACCTTGCGGGCCGTGAGGAACGTACGTCCCGGATTCGTCCGCCCACGAACACCACACCACCCAGAAATGGGTGATTTCTTGTGTCCATGTGTATTTGTCGCAGAGAGATAATCGGGTTATAGGGGTCTACTGTGAGCCATAAATCTGGAGCTCGTAATCACCCACGATCCACCAACATCCTCTCATCCCCCGAAATTGCCTGGATCTCTGCTTAGCAACAAAGAACAATGGACGCTACTACAGACAATCTGATGCGGGCACTGCAGTGTCGGAAAGCCAACGTGCTTGCCATCAACACAATCCCCAAGCCATTACCCGGACCTGGACAAGTTCTCATCAAGGTCCTTGCGACCAGCGTCAACCCAAGTGATGTTCTCAATTGCGTCGGCGGGTTTAATCATACTACCTTCCCTCGAATTCCAGGACGCGACTATGCAGGAATAGTCGTAGCTGGATCTGAGCATTTGCTTGGCTTGGAAGTCTTTGGCACTAGTGGACGATTCTTTGGGTTTACCACTGACGGCGCTCATGCTCAATATTGCGTGGTTGCCGAGGAAGATGTAGCGCGAAAACCAAGCATTGTGTCGTTCATCCAAGCGGCCACTATCGGTGTTCCTTTCATCACAGCCTCACTCATGCTTAGACGAGCACATGTACAAGCCAACGAAGTTGTTCTGGTGATTGGTGCCACGGGCAATGTTGGCTCTGCAGCTGTCCAGTTGGCCATGACCAAAGGCTGCACTGTCTTGACAGCCTCGCGTGGTGACACTACTGATATCAACCTCATATCTGACCCTGGGCTCAGAAAGGTGATGGAGACGAGCGCAGGCGAGGGAGTTGATCTGGTTGTCGACACTACTGGAGACACTAGTCTCTTGAAAGCAGCTCTTCGTGTTCTGGGTCAGGGCGGCAGGCTTGCGATCGTTTCTGCTCCGCGCACTGGAGATACTGACTTCACTTTTGACCTGAAGAGCCTGTACCGGAAAGAGCAATCTATCATCGGCAGTAACTCACTCAGCTATTTGTCGAGTGATATGGCAGCCGAGATGAGGCGTCTCGTGCCTCTGTTTGAGAGTGGTCAGCTCAAAGCTCCCGCTGAGGAGAGCCTCAGAATTGTGGGACTTGATGATGCTCTGACTGCGTACGAAGCGGTCAAGAACAAGGCACGTGGAAAGTTTGTGATCAAACCGTTCATGTAAGCCTCAACATCTTGTCCAGGCTATAATTGTGTAAATAGGTTGTACTGGCCATCCTTGTATCTTCGAAGCTGCTTCAAATGTAGATTGTGCAGATAGAAATTCCAATGGTTTCACATCTGAAGCTATGCCTAAATCCTGCGATGGGTATGTGTTCTTGTCAGGTCTTGATTCGGTCGACAATCGAGTCGAGAAGGAGAAGGGGATGTCGTAGCACATAGTTCGGGCAGAATCGGAAGTCAGCGCCCCGTGCTTTCTCCTCCCCTCAGTCATTGATAACGCCGCTGTCTACCATCACTGTCACGTCTTCCCGGAACATCCATGCCAATCGCCTGAACCACGCAAAGAATCACAATCGATCTCCCTTGAAAGGACTTGTGCCTATGTCGCGGAAATTCATAGAGATGTCATCTAAACCTCAAGGCCGCCAACGAGTGCGAAAAGCATGTGTATCGTGTCAGCAGAAAAAACGAAAGTGCAATGGATTCGAACCTTGCGATACTTGTGAAGGCTACGGCTTTGACTGCTACTATAACTCGGCGACATATCATAATGGAGCGGACACGTGAGTGATGCCAACTGGACTCTTCGGTCGCTCGCTCATTCCGGTCCCACAGAGGACAGCCCAGAACAGGTAGCAAAAGAGCATTAAGCGCAATCGCCATACAGGATTTGGAAACAGCAAACACACTACAACCTAACAAGAACAAGCGCGCCAGACAGGATTTCCTGGAGCCAAGAAAGTCTCGATATGTCGGTACTGGATCGGCTATTTCGTTCCCTTTGAAATTGAGTCGCGACATGGGAGCTGTCGGCCTGCCCAGGTTACATTCTTACGCTTGGAATGCCGGCACACGACCAGAAGCCATCCCATCTTTCACTCCTCAAGTTGTGCAGTTGATACGATATGAGGAACTTCATGCTCTAACATCTGTTTACTTCGAAGTGGTGCATCCAGTATTTGGTGTGATCGACAAAGCAGATTTTAGTCTTCGATGTGTCGAACACTGGATGGGTGATAGCCAGTCGCTTGGATTCGACGCTCTTGTTGGCATGGTCTGCGCCTTGGGATCTCTTTTCGCCGGAGATGATCGGTTTGCAGGAGAGGCCGATCTGGTGAAAGCTACAAAGCTACTGCTCGACAATATCAGCATGATACATGGTGCAACTGAAGACTTTGTCGTAGCATGGATTTTGCGTTCACTCTACCTGCGAGCGACAACGCGTCCACATGCTTCCTGGATGTCGACATGCTCAACGATGCACATAATCGAGGCTGTTGGTCTGCATCGCGAGCTCGGAACAATGTTCATCTCCAGCAGCTCTAGTCATGCTGCAACACCATATCAGAAATCTCCAGAACTTCGCCGTAGAATCTTCTGGACTGCAAAAGCCTTGAACTTGATGTTTAGTTGTGAGTACGGACGTTCGCCGATTCACCTCGACGACGCGAATTGCGAGAAACCTGCTGCTGCTGATGGTCATTACACAAGTGAGCTTATATCACTTGCCAAGCTCATGTCGATCGATAGGATGACCAGCAGAGAGCTGCTTGAAGAGTCTTTGTCGACGTTATCAGAAGCCTGTAGCAGCTGCCCCCTTCTTACGTTGATGCGAGCAAATGCAAGCTTTTGCATCTATCGGAGGCTATGCCTGTACGATCCACGACCCTCTAGCGAGCACCTAGCGAAAGTCATGAAGATGGGTGAAGATGCTCTTCTGCCTGCACAAACTCTGGCTCTCTCCAATCAAGTTTGGTGGGACGTATTGACGGTACCTTTTCATTACATCTGTGTCCTACTCCATATCAACTCGCTTGAGAGCTTGAGTCTACTATCGACGGGCATGTCAAGTCTCAGAAAGATCACTCGGCATCTGGGCACTCACATGGCCAAAGAGGCAGAGTTGACCGCGAATTCTTTGATCAGTGTTTGCTCACAGAGAAAAGAGAAAGAGATGCACTGCTTGACTTCACAACTCTCGAGTAGATCGGAAGGCGTCTTGTGTCAACCAGATCTGGAGATCCAGACTGACGGCCTACAAACCCACACACCGCTTCCCGAATGGCTTTATGACATCGTTCCCGGTTGGGATTATCTACCAAATCATGACAGTTGAGAGTACGTCTTGCAAGACAGCATATTGATTAAGCATACGAAAGAGTTACTTCTAGGCGATCAAGGTTGAAGAACTCATTTTCACCGCGCCCCTTGCTACGAGACAGCAAAGCCACATCCATACGACCTCAAGAATCTACTTCATGATCTCGCCTCCTCAACTACCACTCCCAGCATCTCTTAAAATCATATCTGCAATCCTCTCAGCTAGCATATACACCGTAGCTTGCGGCTGACCAGGCGGCAACAACGGAAACGCACTAATATCCACAACTCTCAATCCTTCCACTCCAATCACTTTTGCCTCAGAATCCACAACAGCCATACTGTCATTCCTCATCCCCATCTTACACGTGCAACTCGCATGGAATAATGGGATTATGCTTTGTCTCAGATACGTAAGTATCTCAGCGTCAGTGGTGATGTTGGAGCCAGGCACGACTTCAGCGATGATGGCACGCTGCAAGGATGCTGTGGCAGCCAAGCGGCGGGTAAATTTGAATGCGGCGATGGCAAGGTCTTGGTCCCGGGGATCTTCCAGTAGTGCTGGATTGATTATGGGTGCATCTGCCATGTCTGGAGATCTGATTGTGACGTTGCCTCTGCTGAACGTGGCAATCAATCCGAACACGATACTGGCGAAATTGTGGATGCCATCGTTGGGACCGGCAGCAAAAGTCATACTGTTGTAATTCTGCTTGTCCGTGTTTGATGTTCGAGACAATTCGGGTTCAAGCATACACCTCGACCTTGGGCCTGTCTGAAGGGAAATTGGTTTGGAAGGCATTTTGTGCTGTGGAGCTGATGTTCACCACTGACAGATTTGACGCTTTCAGAAAACCGACAAAGTCGGCACCGGCATCACCTTTGCAGTGCATGAGCATGGTTTCCAAAGATGATGACCCTTCAGTAACGTTACTCACTCGTCAACATGCCAGACCGGCGCGTGATGAAAGCTTCATTCTCTTCGTAGATGCGATTGGGATCATTTGTTAGGACTGAAGGTGTTTCAACGTTGACCTCGTAAGATAGCGCTGTACCGTGTCAGTCAATCGAGGATTCACACTTGCAAACACATTACTCACTGCCTATCGGATTGTCCTGTTGTCTCGTTAGCGGCTGGCAAGATAGTAGCACAACAAGATCAACTGACCCACATGTTCTGACCCACGCCTTGGCGATCTGCAACAATAGGAATATGGTATTGATCCAGGGTTTGTCGTGGTCCAACCCCCGACACCATGAGTAGCTGAGGCGACTGGAAGACTCCTGCGGACAAAATGATCTCGCGGGTTGCGTTGATTTGAAATTGCATACCTGCGACATCGACCAAAACACTTGTTGCCCTCTTGTTTGCATCAAACAGAATGCGCTTGACCAACGCGTGTGTATACACCACTATATTAGTACCTGCAAGAGCTTCGTGGAGGAATGACGTTTCGGAAGAGCTGCGCGTTTGCTCAGTAGGATTTATGGTCAACGAAACACTTGCATAACCATCAAGATGGCCTGAACTGATACCCTGTTCCAGAAAAGGAATGCCGACTTCTTCATAGCCTTCTGGGAAGAAGGAAGACCAAGATTGAGCAAAGTTTGGATAGCTGACTTGAAGAGGACCACCGTTCTTCGAGAATGACACGGTATCGTCGGCAAGACCAACCGATGCGTTGGCCGCTCGCAGGATCGAATTGGCAGGCATGAAGTGTGGTGACTTGAGATAGTAAGGATAGACACCATCCCAATTCCAGGTGCCGTCGCCAACGTCATTCGCCCATTTCTCAAATGTGCCAACAGTACCTCTGTTGTAGACCATGTAGTTACGTGCACTGGATCCGCCGAGACACTTTCCCCGTACATAGTGGATGGTGCGATTGAATAGCGCAGTCTGTGGTGTAGTAAGGAACTTCCAATCGATGAGGCCATTAACGGTTGATAGATCTGGATCTGTACTGGCTGATTGGAAATCATACTTGGATCAGAGTCAGCAGACCACACCGACAGTGATAATGTACTGTGCAATGGCATACCCATGGAATTTGACTGAAATTGCCGTTGTCAATTTCGTAGAAACTTTCTGCTTCGATGACTGCGACGGAATAACTTCCATGTTGAGCGAGGCGAGTAGCTACTGTCAATCCTGCTGTGCCACCTGCAACGTCTTAACTCGTCCAGTGGAGATTTCATGTGAGCGATACATACCCCCTATCACGACATAGTCGTACGAAGCGTTGATTCCTGATGAAGAATACCCGTCAAAGATTATACATCGTCTGCTCGGCAATTCACCTACCCTACCAGGAACCCCGTAACTCGACCCTAGCAAGCCCCCATATCTGAGCAAGGATGCTGCCGCGGATGATTCACCAAGAAAGAAGAGTATTGCGATATGGGAACACAGCATCATTAGGTCTTTTGTCAAAGGCACCGATGTCTGCGAAGCTCAATATGTGTGACCGCAAGAAGTCTAGGCAGAATATGCAAGCTTATATATCTTGAGTGCTTGAGTGCGATGATCTCGCTGGCAGCGGGGTTTCAATTGCCATTCGTGACTATCAGCCTCGGCGGTCAAAGATGTGCTGTCTTGGCCCCCAAAGCCGCTGTACGCTGCAGTCAGCAGAAGTCCCCCAGACCAGAATATCGGTGCAACGTGTGCGATCGAGATACTGTATGGTCAATGGTGAAGAACTGCTTCGAGTCGTACCGCCACGGTGCATCGTGACTTTCGCACGCTGATTGCGGTATTTCTGCTATTCTCTTGTATCAAGGATTGGAGGCCGAGGGTCCAGCTGCGACTGTATGCAAGGCTGTGCGGGCCATGCAGCATGAACCCGTTTTGGGAAAGTGTTTTCGAGGCTTGTACTTTTTAGCTGCAGCACTGTTCGAGACTACGCATGATGGGGTTCAAGAGCAGAAGTCAGAAATGTAAACCATATGTGAGTAAGTTGTGTAGCAGTGTGTCTACCAAAAGGGCCTGGCCTGATGTTTGGCTACACCAGTCGTAGGCTTTGTGCCTGATTCCTTGCTGATGTGCAGATCCTCTTAGCCTTGTGCACCAAATACCTGAACCCCCAACCTCTCCCAAAACCTTTGGTACTTGTTGATGTCTATACTTCCTTCGGGCTGTCAATCAGACTGCTTCACCACGTGGAAGTGTATGAAAGACCAGAGAACGTACATCCCCAATCCGGAGAAGGAAAGCTTCCTATCAGTCTTGTAGAACGGATGATCGCGATCGTCCGCGCAGAGACGACCAAGTTGAATCTCCCTCGCTTCGAATACTCACAGATCGAAGCTCGAATCCTCCCTTGGGCTGCAGAAGCTGCTTGGCAGCCTCCTCCTCGGGGACCTCACCCCGAACAACATGTTCAAAAGTAATCGTTGCTTCTGCTAGATGCTTTGGCAGTGGATCCTGACCGACGGCATCTTCTCTGGATATCTCCGTGCTGACTGAAGCATGTGAGGTAGTGCGTAAGACTGTAGAGAACGAGGATGAGTATGAGAGGCCGCTGGAGAAGATCGCAATGCAGCCTAGAACGACTATGATCGTGGCCATCAGGACAGCCGTACCATAAGCAAGCCCCAACATCGCCGCTGCATATTCATATTGACTGTAATATGTGACTATCGTGATATTCACGGGTGGAGGGTAGTGAGGAGTATCATGGTCAGGCCTGTGACATGTGATTAGTGTGTGTGACTTCCGAGCTGAGAAACAGAAGCGATGAGGGGGAGGAAATGACTGACTGGAGTAAAGGTGAGCTCATCAAGCTCATAGTGAGGTTTTGAAACATTAACTCTAAAATTGGGCGTAAATTCGATGTGCTGTTCGCTTGCAATTCGACCGTGACACCGGGCCAGTACTGTTGGCCAAGCGTATCGAGAGCCCGCACACCCCCAGCGGTCTGGTTTCGCAGTGCGAAAAGCTCTTGTGTGGTACCTAGAGCAGTGTTCATGGCTTCCGTCCCGGTGACGAGACCATTTGGGGTTGGGGCAGAGACATAACCTCTTATAATGTTCATAAAAGCCTCCAAAACTGCCGTATATGTATAGTCTTGGATGAAGGCACTGTCTAAGCGAGAATCAGTGCATCCGACCCGCTCAGGATGTGAGTTAGGATGAGAGACGTTTCTGCCAGAGGGCGTCGTTGTGACCGTCAGGTCTCGCACGCCGTTCGTCCAGTTGTACATGGCTGAGTACGTCGCGTTCACCAAGCTACATTGGACTATCGTGGCCTTCGCAATATAGTCCCAGTTCGGGTCCATCTGATTCATCATTCTCGGGCTGCGAAAACTAGGAAGAGAGGCAACAAACAAAACCTCAGGTGCACCAGGAGTATGTTGTGGTCCTATCGCAATTGGCTGTAACAGATGTTGCCCGTTGCTTTGCAGACCCGATTGGAAAGGCATTGAACTTGTATCCGTCGGGGACCAAGCTAGGTAAGCATACGGTATGCCATCATCCCAAGAGGTGGTATTGACGTTGTCAAGAATTTCACCACGCAGAGGATCGCGCACGTCGCTGCACTGCAACACAGGCCCACCGAACTGCTGTGTATAAGAGACATTTGGTCGGTTTCCTGGTGCGTTTATGGACAGTACGGCGCCTTGACCTACGGCTGCTGTCGCGAATCGCTGAACTTCGAACGAGGTTCCTCTGTACTCGTAGGTACAACCATCCGAGTTCAAGACGATCCATGGAAAGTTCTGGCTATTGAAGTCGATGGAGGGAACATCGGCCAGATCATATGAAGTTCGAGAAGCGGTTATGACCGTCAAGGTTGCGGGTGTGAAGATCGAAGCGATAGGTAGTAGCCTGGTCATGGTCAAATCTGGGCCTTTCGTACGTATTACCCAAGAGCGGAGCTTACCAGATCGCGATCGCAAGAGGAAATAGTAGAGCTGACTTGCTCCAAGCCCCAAGGTTCAGAAATCCAAGAGGATTTGTCAAAATGCCACTGATCGCGTCAACGATATTCACTTCTGTCGTGCTGGCCTTCAACGCGCGCCAGACGATTTGACAGTAGGCTGTTGTGACCGTGATGGATAATGAGGTTCTGAAGAAGGATGCGAGGGTGTTGCCCACAGCGGTATTGAACTTCTGAGACGGCACGCCAGCCCATGAACCAATTGCTAATTCGTTCTCAGTCGACACTGGTTGACCAGCAAGGCTCTGGTAGTAGAAGTGATGACCAACAGCAAACGCGGTGCTGGCGAGGAGTGAGCCATAGAGAATGCAAAGAGCTCTCCAATGAACAAGAACTGAATTCAGCATATTTGTTATACAGTAGATCAGATTTCAGAGGTTTTGTTGAGACTGCTCGGTGAAGGAATATCATGCTGTACTTATCGCACTCCACCTGGATCCCGAGCATGAATAGCGACGCCTTCTTATGCAAGGTCCTGCGGGCTGTGCCACATGCGCTCGATGTTTCATATCGTCGGATCCCATCGTCTTTGTCTATCAAGAGTCAAGTCTTTTCTGAGCGACTCTCTTGTAGTCAGTGGATTCCCGTTGTTGCATTTTGAAACAGCTGACTTCAGACTCGAGAGAGCAGTTTGGTGCAGGCGAAGTATGCTTGCTTGACGCCACACCATTCTTGTTTTGATCCAGTTTCTATCTTTATCGCTGCTTCGGAGAGTACCCCCACTCGAGAATTCAAGGCGCCCGTGGCTTGCAGGATTGCTCTTTTCGACCTGATGAGATCTGCGACTCGCCGGCATCCTTGAGCTCCAGGACGGGACACAGTGCAGTTACCCAAGCCAGAAAGCTCTCTTTTGACAACCTCCCGGTGACGACATGATGGCAAGGAGCGAATGAGAAGATGAATCGTAATGTTGTTGATGAGAATGTCGACCAAGGTCAACAAGCTGGGGTGATTCAAGGGCTTTCACAGTTCGCTCCTTCCCGCATCTCCTGGTTTCCTCCAAATGATGTATCACACGACCTAGACCTAGGCGCTTGCAAGTCCAAGTCCGTGGGACCCAAGCGCTGATCAAAAAAGGACGCTCTCAATGTCACTGTCTGGGCGGCTTCGCGGGGTTGACCTCTTATGTTTAAGACCTTATCAGTCCACCCAAAACTGGTTTTCCAAGATCCTGAATAGACAAATTTGAAGAGCATACCCAGAAGTGGATTTCCTCCAAATCGCATAAAAATCGAAACTGTGTACGGAATGTTATATGTAGTCGAAGTGATGTCGAAGTTTGTAAGAGCGCACAATTTTGATCAGCGCTTCTTGGGACCGCATTCAAAGCGCAGCCACAGTGGGGGTGGCTGCTCACAACAAGGCTGAGCTGAAATATGATATACCCGTTTGGGCGGATCCATGCATTCCCACACTGAGGGGAGTCCGATGCGATCGGATAGTGTTGCGAAACGTGTATAAGCACAATATCTATCGTAGAAAAACATCTTGTACCGACCACCGCGTACATCCTAACGCCATATCCCGTTCGTCCATGTCTAGAATACACTTCATCTATCAATCAAGGCTGGTGAGCAGGAGCAATAGGACTAGCCTCCACACCCACAACCTTCGGATCTGCTTCACCAGTAGCCTCCTCTGGCTTGACTTGCGGCGCAAATGCCTGAGGAACCTTCTCACTTAGATTGACAGCCAAGAAGCTCTTGGGCAACTTGACAGTGTGGAACTTGGCTCTTAGGGTCTCGAGAACCTCCTTCCACTCAACGTGTGGTGTTAAACTTCTGCGGGGAGTGCAGCCGATACAATGCTTGCTGTCCAGTTGAACGTCCAGAGGGTCGAAAGCGTGGCAACCAGGCGAAAGAGTGATACGAATGCTGTAGTTGAAGTTGCTGCCTTCTGGGTCATCGGTGCTGGCTTCGTTTTGTGATTCGTACAATTCGAAGCCGATTTGAGAAAGATAGTCGAGTTCGGGGATGGCATTGCGGGCTATCTTGGTCTGGACGCCACCTTCAAGAATGGAGTTGAGAAGGGTGTAGATGTGCGACTCTTTGGTAAAGTAGATGAACGATTTGGCATCCTCCGATGCTTGCACTGTGATCTTTGTGTTAGCGAGTGACGTGCTTGTGAATAAGTAAATTGCAACTTACTTTCTTCCAAATCCGTCACAATCTCCTTGAGCAATGGCAGACTTGTCAAAAGACCAATCTCCAATTTCTCGCTGTTCAGCATACCATATTCTTGCGGACCGATGTAGTCAAACAGGACTTTCGAGAAGCGGTAAAGCTCTCTCAGCTTTTCTAGACGTACATCAACCTTGGCCTTTGACTCTGGAAGGTCTCTGTTGCCAGTGAAGAGTGAGAAATAAGACTCGGGATGACCAGAGACACGGTTAGCCAGAGTAGCTTGAGCATTTTTGAATGTGGTCTGAGCATTCTCTGAGCGTCTTCTCAAGCTTGCGATGGACAGCTTGCCCTTGTCATCACCGTTGTCCTCTTCTTGTTGTTTGTTAGGCTGAGTATCACTGGGAACAGCAGACTGATCCTTGGTAGGTGCAAGACCCTCGTGAGTTTGACCAAACTCTTCTCTCAGAGCTGCAGAGGCAGTGCGCTTCAGAGTATCGGGACGTTCGTGGTCGTCATCAACCATATCGCTGCTGGGAGTGAATACCCATTCGAGGAATTGTCGGTTGTGGAGAGCATCGAATTTCATCGTGTCGTAGAGTTCACTGATCTTACTAGGGTCAACCTTCTCAGCATCGGTAAATTCCTTGAATAGCTTCTCCCAACGTTCCTTGAACAATGAAGCATCTTCACCGCAGCACCATCTAGATTGGATCTGTTTAGGATCGACCCATTCTGGAGTAGTCTCTGCAAGGCTGGCGGAAGAGGCGTTGCTAGGAGGACTCTTGATGGGTGCGCCTCCTTCACCTTGAGGACGAAGCTTGGTGAAGTTTTGAAGCATGACGCGGCGGTGGAACTTCATCAGTTCGACAACACTGCGGACGACCAAGTAAGGCTCAGGAGTGCCATCCTTGGGCCAAGCAAATTGGTCGGGTGCTTGCTTGCCCTGGCGGAGGAGACCCTTCAACTTCTTCTTGACCTTGTCCATCTCGTCCTTGGCTGCATTCGAGTCATCAAGTAGATCCTTGCGAACAGAAATGAAGTTGGGGTCAAGCTCCTTCTGATCCAAGAACGCAGCAGTGAAGATCTGGGCACTGGTCGACACACGGCGCTCGGAGGATGAGAAGACACGGACGTCTCTGAGAGCATCCTTGTTCATCAAGAGCAGATCGTTACGCATATTCTCACCAAGATCCTGGGCTTGGTAACGAGCAGAGTGGGTAGGCTCACCACCCCACTTCATGACGAGCTGCAACTTGTCAAGCACAA
The DNA here is from genome assembly GCF_000721775.1 of Aureobasidium melanogenum CBS 110374. Classification (NCBI taxonomy): domain Eukaryota; kingdom Fungi; phylum Ascomycota; class Dothideomycetes; order Dothideales; family Saccotheciaceae; genus Aureobasidium; species Aureobasidium melanogenum. The sequence continues at coordinate 1,535,142 of NW_024470055.1, read as the reverse complement.
GATTGTTCTCGGCAGCGGAGATTCTAGACAGAGTAACGTCTGCCATGGAGTCTCCACGCGAGTGGTTGGCATCGTTACCCTGCAGAGGAGTAGGCTTTGGCTTGGCGTTGCCGTCCTTATCAACTTCGACCTTGTCCTGAAGTTCGGCAGGCAACTCCTCCTGTCTTCTCTTGCGGAACATGGGCTTGATTTGGACCTTTGTGCCGGGCCAGCTTCCCTTCTTGTCAAGAGCATTTGAAAGTGTCCGGAGTTTAGTCTGATCTTCCTCACCTTCGACCAAGGCTTGCTGAACAGCCTCTTGCACACTCCTCAGAGCAGCCTCTCCGACGAGCAACACTTCCTCACGATGACCTTTGAGCAAATCGACGAAAGGCTTCGTGTGGAAGGTGAACTTGAATTTTTGCTTGGGTGTACGATCGGCATGACGAATGACAGAAACCATACCCTTGAGCTTCCACTGCGACTTGGAGGCAGGTGCGGGTACTGGCTCAGTGTGTTCCTCGGCTTCGTGAATGGATTCTTGCAGGCTTTGGTACTGATGGTTCTCGTCAGGCACGGCAGGTGGTGGTAGTTGGCTGTCCTGAGGAATGCCAGGGCTTCGAGGCATTGGAAGATTTCCAAAGCTTGGCGGAGAAGTGATGGGAGATGGGAGTTGAGATATCTCAGGGGAGCCAGGCTTCTTGTTGCCCATTTCCCTCAGTCTGTTGGCACTGGCAGAGCGGAAGACTGACTTCAGATGGCTGCGATGACTGGAGAGAGTGCTCTTGCGATGTGTACCAGGAGCCTCTCTTTCGTAGTTGTCTTCAACGGCAGAGGTAGGAGCAGACGTGTGTTGCTGCTGTTGCTTGTTGTTGTCAAGTCTGGTCTTTTCCTTGATAAACATGCTCTTCAGAATGTTGGCGCACTTGTCATAGTAGTCGTTGTTGTCTTTGACAAAACTCCAGCCGTTGACATCGATAACGTAGCTCTTGTCGCCCACACGCAGCAGATCAAAGCCACAAACGCGCTGTCCGAAACCATCGGCGATTCTCGAGGCCATGCCAGCTTCCTCCTTGCTAAGGCTGGTAACATAGCGAACCTCCTTGCCATTGGGGTTGCGCTTGACAACACCATCAACGACGGGAGATTTTCTGGTTTCAGCATGGCAGTAGTCGAGGCCGACAGTGTAAGCCTTCACATCCTCCGCATTCTCGACCTTGAGGAACTGCTCGTAGATGTAGCTGCTTCCAGGCTCGGTGATAGATCTGGGCACTGTCAAAGTCTCATCCTTTTCCGAGCTCTTGTTGTTGACCTTGCGGAACAGTCTCCTACCACCTCCACCTTGGCTCTTCGGATAGTAAATGTGGATGTTGTGATCTTCTCCGTCGGTAGGCTTTTCGACAAAAGGTTTTGTCAACTTCTTGCCGTCAACACAGATTGTGTCGCCGTCGTCCAGCAATTCGACGACAGGGTTTGCTGTTTGTTGTGATTCGGTCTCTGGCTGGCTGCCTAATACTGGGAATCGGATACCAGTCTTTTCAAAGCATCGCTGGGCAATATCGGCGGATTGAACCTTGGGACCTCCGTCGCGGTTGACTTCGACACGCTCGGGCGTGGGCACGTTGAGCTTTGTGAGGATTTGTAAACAGATGCGGCGGTCCCAGAGAATTGTCTGCATGGGCAGGTCGTTGACACAGAAAGGTTTGCGCAGTTTGGCGTATGCTATAGCCTTGTCCAGCGGAAACCCATCGGAGAAGAAGGAGATGAGGAAGTCGCAGATGGGCCAGTTCTCGACATCTTCATCCAGAATGACCTTGTCACCAAAGACAATGACCTCGAATTCACCCTCCTTGATCAGTCTGTTGAGAATGTTGCGACTGGGCTTGCTTCTGGCCTTGCTATCCAGAGCGCAGACACCAATCTTGCCAATGGGTACAGGCTTGTCTTGTTCGGCACGTTCTGTGCTCGGGCTTGCGCTGTTGATTGTGCTGCTGCTGACTCTTCGAGATTGGGGAGTTCTGCCGCGAGGGTTTGCGTTTGAAGTGGGGGGAGCTTGGCGAGGGAAGGTGCCAAAGACGCTGGCTCTTGGAGAGGTTGTGGCCGAGGCAGGTTCTGAAGGGGTGGGCAGCGGGAGATCATTATCGCGGTCCATGGTGGCGGCGGGCGCCGAGTGTGGTTGATGTTGTAGGGAGGCGGGCAGCGAGAGGGAAGCAGAGTCGGATCTTGCTGGGGCTTGGATTGGTTAGAATGTGCAGATAAGAAGAATGTCAAGGCCAAGGGTTGCTTTTCTTGGGACGGTTGAGCACAAGCACAATGACGTGGAGTGGGAAGGGTCTTCAATGTTTGGGTGTTTTTGCGAGTCAAGGGCAGCTGAAAATCTGACGCACCATCTGTCTCGGAGCCAGCGACAGAGCTCGCAGTGGACACGGCGCCTCTGGCACGGTCGTACAGGGCAGAGCCCAATTGGTAGAGCGAAAAGGAAAGGCGGTTTGAGTCGTCGTTGTCTTGGCGGGGCACGGCGAGGTTCAGGTTGGGCTCGCTGTTGTTGTGCGTCTGGGTAGGAGTGGCATCAGCGTCGTCGATGACTGCAGACGAGTCTGGCGGACCGGATGAGGCCATCATGTGTTGGTGCAGGATGTGAGTGAGCAGATTGTGCTCGGAATGGGCTCTGGATGGCCGTCGTGAAGGCGGAGAACGATGGGGATTAGACTTTAACGGTTGTGACGGCGACGTGGGCGTGTGTACGGGCATGCTGATGCTCGCCCTCTTGACAGCGACGCTGCTGAGACGGGCATGGTCTGCTTCTGCATAGTGTGCTTTGTGGTCAAGCAGAGGCGAAGACAAAGCTCCCGACGAGCTCCTTCTTGATTGTTGGCTTCCATGACTGACGGTTCGATGCAAGGGCTCCATGAGCCTGCACCAGTTTTACCGCAGGACTGAGGACAAAAAATATAGGTACACACAGGAACTGGCGGAGAGGGACAGGAGTAATGGATAAGTGGATTAATATCTGCTAGATAAGTTCTAGAGAGGATATCACAGGATCTATCAGGCCAAAGAAAGCAGGAACGTGATTTATGGGTGGATTGTATGCAGCCTGCGCGTGACTGTGGCATGCTCATGGTCAGGGTCAGGGTCAGGGGAGCGACCCAAGAACCGTCGGACTTAGCGGCGTTTGCGTCTGACAGAGGCGGTCCAAGCGTCCAGAAATGTCGGCGTCGCATCTGAAGTTTTGGAGAAGCAGACGAGACTTTTTGTGACCGACTCGACTGGACATTCACACACGATGCCTGCCGCCGTCGCTACCAACGGCACACACGAGGGCCGCCAGGTCAAGCGCCAAAGGACCACCCAGAACGATGAGGCAGTCGTCAAGAGCCACAGGCAGCCCGGCTCTTCGCGACTTTTTGCGCCATACAGGGTACCTTCCTCTCTCACAGCCGCTCCTTCCCTCTGCGTTGCTGACTCTTTCCTTTTCCGCAGACTGTCGGTCTCGTGTCGCCCACCGCCGTCCCCTTCGCCAGCATCGCCCTCGGCAAAACAACCTTTCAGCTCACCACCTCGGTCGGTCGCAGTCTGCAGACCTACGATCTGCGCCGCGGTCTCAACCTCGTCTTCATCACTCGCCCGCAGACTCCCGAATTCATCACTGCAAGCATAGCCTACAAGGATCTGGTATTCGCAGCATGGGGTGGTCAATCGCAAGAGTCGGAACGCGGTGTCTGGATCTTCAAGAGAGGCAAGAAGGTCGCTGAGCTGGAAATGCCCGTCAACCACAAACACAACATCAACTCCTTCACCATCTTCGGTTCCTGGATCATCGGTGCCTGTGACAACCAAATCCTCGTCTGGAAGTCGTCCAACTACGAGCTCTACACCACCCTCCAGAGCATCACCGCTTCTTCCTTTACTGGCACCCTCAGCAGCATGCCCACCATGCTCAACAAGATTGTTGCTGGAAAGGACGATGGTACTGTCGAGATCTGGAACGTCTCAAGCGGCAAACTCGTCTACTCTCTGCTTCCTCCTGCCGCCGACTACGGTGCCGTCACCGCTCTCCAACCCACTCCCGCCCTCAACCTTCTCGCAATCGCCTACGAGTCCGGTCCTCTGATCATCCAGGATATCCAAGCAGACAAGAAGATCTTGCAGTTCAACGCAAGCGCTCACGGCACAAATGGTCCTTCCATCACATCAATCTCTTTCCGAACAGACGGCATGGGCGCAGGAGACGATGGTAAAAGAGCTGGTGTCATGGCTACTGCCTCCAACGAGAGCGGCGACGTGACCCTGTGGGATCTGAACAATGGCGGACGCAAGCAGGGTGTTCTTCGTGGCGCTCACGCTCCTCCTTCGTCCTCTTCGCCTGGTGGTGTTACAAAGATCGAATTCTTGCCTGGTCAGGCCATCATCGCTACCAGTGGTTTGGATAACAGCCTCAAGACCTGGATCTTTGACGAGAGCCCCTTCAACCCTGTACCCAGGATTTTGCACCAGCGCAGCGGCCACGGTGCTCCCGTGACTACTTTGGAATTCCTGCCTGCTGCTTCTGACGGTTCTGACGCCAGTGGAAAGTGGCTCCTCAGTACCAGCAAGGACCGCAGCTTGTGGGGCTGGAGTCTGAGACGTGATGGCCAGAGCACAGAACTTTCTCAGGGCAATGTGACCAAGAAGGCCAGAAAGCAGGGAATCCTCTCTTCAGAAGGCAGAGACACCATCGAGGCACTCAAGGCTCCTCCCATCACTTCCATCGCTTGTTCGCTTAACCGCGACGGTGGCATGGGCTCTATGCCTGGCAAATTCCCCATCTGGCAATCCGGCAAGGGCAAGACCAAGAACAGCACAGAAGCTACAAGCATGACTGGCTGGGAAAGTGTTGTCACCGCACACGAGGACGACAACAAGGCAAGAACATGGTTCTGGGGAAGAAAGAAGGCTGGCAGATGGGCTTTTGAGACACAAGACGGTGGCAACGTCAAGAGTGTTGCAGTTTCACCCTGTGGTACTTTTGCTCTGGTTGGATCTGAGAACGGTGGCATCGACATGTTCAACCTTCAATCTGGTGGTCACAGACAACGATACCCGGCACGACTCACTCCTGCTCAAGCACAACAACTTAAGCTCGATTTGGCCAAGGCAGAGGAAGCCATTGCTCCGGCAGCAGAGGCTAGCAAGAAGAAGTTCTACCGTGGTCAGGGCAAGCACACTGCGGCTGTCACTGGTCTGGCTGTTGACAACTTGAACCGCACCGTTATCAGCTGTAGCATCGATGGCAAGATCAAGTTCTGGGACTTTATGAGTGGAGCTCTCAAGCACGAGATCGACTGGTCTGGAGCTGTTCAAATCACAGGTCTGAAATTACATCGTGGATCAGAGCTTGCAGCCTTCACTTGCACTGACGGCTGTGTTCGTGTCGTCGATGTCACCACATTCAAGCTCATTCGTGAGCTCAGAATGTCACGATCGTCACAATCAAAAGCTTTCGACTTTGCCGACTTTGGCTTCTCTAATGACGGTCGCTGGGTCATGGCGGCAATTTCGTCTTTCGTTTGCGCTTGGGATCTCCCTACAGGACACTTGATTGACGTCTTCAAGCTCCCTTCGACATGTAACGCCATCAGCTTCTCACCAACCGGAGAATACTTAGCGACAGCGAGCGAGGAACATGTTGGTGTTGATGTTTGGTCAAACAAGACATTGTTCACTCACGTACCCACCCGCCACATCAACGAGGCAGAGCTGTCAACGATTCTTGCAAGCGAAGCTCAAGCACCCACAGTATCAGGCGAGGGTAGTGTCAATGTCATCGGCACCTTGGCTAATGCGCCCGACGCTGAGTCTGATGATGAAGATTATGTCGATGTCGACCTCGAGGCTGATGCGGACCTTGATGACCTTTCTTCAGACCTTGTGTCATTGTCATTAGTACCTCGCAGCCGCTGGCAAAATCTGCTACACTTGGATATCATCCGTCAACGCAATATGCCGACAGCAGCACCCAAGAAGCCTGAAAAAGCGCCTTTCTTCCTTCCCTCGCTGCAAGAACGACAAGCCAACCCAGCCATCGCAAACACAAACACCACACAAGACCTTGCCGCTATCGAGCAAGAGCGCAGCCGCATCATGAAGATGGACCGTCAGAACACAATCTCAAAGTTCACTTCTCTGTTGCGTGATGCTTCTGACACAGGCGACTTTGCATCCTTCATCGCACACCTCAAGAGTCTCAATCCCGCAGCCGCCGATATTGAAATCCGCAGTTTGTCTTCTCCAATTACATCATTCGATCCTGATTCGGATGCCTGCAATGAGCTGGTCGCTTTCGTAAGAGCGCTGTCTTACCTCTGCACATCTAAGCGCGACTTTGAACTTGGTCAAGCCTGGATGGCGGTGTTCCTCAAGGTACATTCGGACGTCGTCATTGAAGATTCCGAGCTCAGAGACAGCGTCAAAGAGTGGAGGGACAGAGTTGTTGAGGAGAAGGAGAGAGTCGAGATGCTTGCGCAATATTGTGGTGGTATGGTGGGCTTCCTGAGGGCTGCCAGAGTGTAGACATTGTCCAAAAATATAGGCGCATAGATGTGATGAGTTTTGTTTACATCTGCCATCAAGTATTCACTATTTGACTGCCGCATGTATTTTGTATTCCCCTCTAGTGACATGGTTTGCAATGTCGGTTGGTCGGATGTGTGGAAGGATGCAATACTCCTACATCTCAACGTCCTCAGCTTCCATTTGCCAACAACGGCTTTCAGCTTCGAACGCTTTTATCATCAGCGGACCAATCGTCCATGTCCAAAGGATTTATTGTGAGATCTAGAAGGCAAGAGGGGTTTACCATTTCATTCCAGCTATAAATGCTCATCTCATCGCACTTAGTTCTGCTCACGAATTCTCTGTCCACCATTCACTCACAAAATGGGGGAACAAGAACATCTCATGTCGGCCATCGAGGTCGACTCGGAAGATACAACGACAGCGCTACCATCTACCAAGCCCAGATACCTTGACAAGGTCGCCTTCCCGTCCAAGTCATCAGTGTTGCAAAACACAAAGCACGTCCTACATTTCCTGCTTCCTAGCTTCCTACACTTTACGTCGTCCAACTCCACAGACGAGAAGACTTCAAGACCTATTCATGCCACGGCATGGCTTGACGGAATGCGCGGTGTCGCTGCCTTGCTGGTGTACATCTACCATCTCTCATACTCGATCCACGATGTCGACACCGCATGGACATACGATGGCAAACAAGGCTTCCTCCGCTTACCACTGATTCGATTCTTCTACAACGGCCACTTCATGGTAGCCATCTTTTTTGTGCTGTCGGGTTATGCTTTGAGTTACAAACCCGTCAAGCAGATCAGGAAACAAGAGACACAACCATTGCTCGAAGGACTGGCCTCTTCTGTGTTTCGACGTTGGATGCGATTGTTCCTTCCTTGTTTTGTCTCAACGTTGATGATCGTGGCATTACTCAGATTGGGCGCCTATGACCGGACAAGAGGAATTGCTTACGATCAGGCGAGGCTGACTTTTCATCGCGAAAGACATGCTGAAAGGTATGAGACGCTAGGCAAGCAGATGTGGGCATGGACAACCGCCTTTTTCGCATTTGCGAATCCGTTCACTGCTAGGGATATGCCTATGGATCCGCATCTGTGGACTATCTCGATTGAATATGTGAGTCTTGCCTTACTCTGCGTTTTTGTCTTTGAGCATTGCTGACAAGTGTTGTAGGGCGCTTCAATCGTGTTGTATGTCACGCAACTTGGCCTTTGCCGTTTACGGACCAGATACCGTCTTTTGAGTCTGCTTTGCTTGGTCTTTATGGCACATCAAGCCGATCGCTGGCCAAACATCCTCTTCTTCGGCGGTTTCATCCTTGCAGAACTGGGTCATCGTCGTCGCTCTCTCGCTACACCAAGCACTTCCACCCTCCCTTTTTCGTCATCTCCAAGATCTGGTCTTGCGTGGTCTGTCACTTACATCGTCATTTTCATCTGTGGACTCTACCTCGGCGGCCAACCGGAGTTAGCTGTTGACAAAGCACCTGGGTGGATGACGCTGCACTCGCTGATCCCCAAACACATCAGAGATAAACATAGATATTGGGTTACTTGGGGTGCGATACTACTCATCTGGTCAACCTCCAATTCTTCACCCCTTCAAAAGATCTTCACCAACCGCGTATCGCAGTATCTTGGCAAGATCTCTTTCTCGCTGTATGTGCTGCATGGTATGGTGATTCATACTTTACACTATAGCTTACTAGATAAGCTGTTCAAAGCTATTAGCAACGACACTTTCTTGCATCGGGAAACTGCATTTGGAGTTTCTGCGGCGGTTGTTACGGTTGTTATTGTGTGGACTGCTGATGTCTTTATGCGGGTTGTTGATATCCCGTCTGTCAAGTTTGCGAAGTGGATTGAAGGCAAGTGTAAGATGAAGGTACAGACAGAAAAGGAAGAGCCAAAGTGGATGGAGGGGAGTGCAGTTGTGTAGTTATCCTCCATAAATTCAAAGAAGCTTTTATATCGAGTCCAAACCATCTTCCAAGCTCCCCTACTTCCTAACCACAATAACTCCCATCTACCCCATTCCCTCCCCTCCCTCTCCCGTCCCGCCTACCCTCATCCACCCCTTCCCCCTCGCGACCTCAACCCCGCCAGTACAGCCCCAACTACATACCCACCCACTGCATACCCCACCACAGCAACAAAAACGAAAAACGCCAGCTGGCCACCACAATCCACACCCCTTACTACTCCACCCTCGTTTTCAAAAACTTCGCATTTCTGCATGGTTTCTTCCCAAAATGGGGTTCCCAGATAATTTGTCCAGAGAAACAAGATGAAGAGGCCGCCGAGGTGGTTGAAGGAGTTGGAGGTTGGTGGAGATGAAGCAGGGGAGTTGAGAGAGGGTACGGTGGTGGTGGCGCCGCACGTGGGGCATTTTGAGGGCATGATAGATGTGTGGGAGGCAGAGTCTCTAGTTTTGATCCTGCTGCAATGGGCGATTTGACTGGATGTTTTCAATGCGTAAAGCAACTAGTGTTAGGAATTTGACAAGATACGTCGAGAGGTGAGATTTTGTTACTCTTGTGAAAAGAACAGCAGTTTGCCAAGCGATGCTCGGTCTCTGCTCGGTCACTTTTGTTGTGTCTGGGACAAGATCAGATCTACCTTGACATGTAGACACTCGACTGTTGGTATTATCCGAATGGCGAGAGGAGAGATAGTCAACAAATCTGCTTGAGGAAGCAGAGGAAATGTTGGTAAACTCCTTTCTTACGTGGAAAGAGATCGGTGTAAGTTGAAACGACCTCCTGGTAAAATCGGTGCACTGTGTACGTTAATCACGAGGGTTAATGACAGGCTCAACATACGATTCCTAGCTGAGAAATGGAAATAGCTTCTAACAAAGAGTAATACTCTAGAGCAATACCAACAAACTAGGATATAAGAGTAATCAGAGTAGAAAATGAGAGAAAGAGGAAAAACAGGCCAGGGTGTGTTGAGAGACAAGCGGTAAGCCGACATTCCTCCGGGGCCCTTCTCCGACCTTGACACTGTAATGCTTGACAAGCATTTTTCTTGCCAGATGAATGGAACAACCTGCTTGCTAGCGAGTTTCAGATCCCAATCATGATCCAAATGCCAAAGGATCTCGTAACCATGGTCCTGACGAACATGACTTGTGCCCGGTCAAGATTGTTTGGTCACGCACGACTGGCGACTCTTCGCAACTCTCATCCTTTCTGTTTCACCTCTGTGTGATTCGTGGAGCAGACTTCTTGACCGTTGCCGTTGATGAGGCCTTCTTCAAAAAGCTGATATACCTTCGCCAGTGGCAGTAGCTTGGCGATCCGTGCTAGTATCTGGAGACAGACAATTCGGGATAACGTCTTCGCTTGCGTAGAGCATTACAAACAAGGGAATTCTTCCCTGCCAGACATCTCACATGCCCAACATTAACGCCGATCAGATTGTTGGTCACGTCTCATGCTCTTAAGCCAAAAAACGCCCAATATCCAGGGCACAATCTTCGACACCTCATGTCACTCGTTTCTACGCCAACACTAGATTTCCTGTCGAGTTGCTTGGAGACATGGCAGCCGAGAGACCGCATTGCGTGTGAAATCTGGCGTGGAGCCTCCTTGACAATGCTTGTAGACCAAGCGCGCCACGAGAGAGTTGACCAGCAATCTCTACTAGCTTGACCTCAGTAAAGGCATTCAACTTACGACGATCTCAAACTGCCGATGAACCAGCAACCGGGTTCGGTGGAAAGATCATACCTGGGAACACCTGCAAGATGAATTGGGCGTGCAGTTGCTCAGCTTTCACTCGACAGATCTGGGTCGTGTTATCTGGATAGAGATCGTCTGAGGGCAAGGACCAGACGTCTGGAGCCTAGAGACCATCGGGCAACCTGAAGATCTGGAAACACCGAGGTTGCCATTCACATGTTAATTGCGAGGAACTCGAACATCACGTGTTGGCCAAGGGCTTTACAAAACATGAAGTCATACGCGAAGCTGACAGGTCCCTGGTTCTCGTATCGCTACATGTGCTGGCACTCACAAAACGGTTGAATCAAGGATTCCAATTGATGCCTGGCGTTGATTGTTCTGTTGATCCGACCTGTCAGCTTATGCAGAGAGAGCAATTTGATGATCGCATTAGGTTGTTTGTTTGTGACTCAACGGAACTACCCTCATCGCCTTGTTGGGAATCTCTAATATACTATGAGCGCGTAAGAGCATGGATTGATGGTGCAACGTCCAATTCACTCATTCAGAAGCTGACAGATACCGCGCGGAAAAGCAAAATCTCTACACGTGGAGTGAACACCGTCACATCCCGCTAGGACACAGGGACAATAAAGTGCAAAGCTGTTTTACAATGATTACCTGCATAACATCGGCTTGGCATACACTGCACGAAGGAGGATGAAGAACTGCGTTGTTTACGCCAATAGCGAAAAACATTCTGATCAGCGTTATCAGTTTGAGGCTCTCGCTACCAGATTTCTGGACCGGAAATGTGTGTAAAATGGCATTTTACAAATCATGAACGAAAAGAACAAGAGGCACATATACTCTGTCTTTGGCTATCCAGATGTCATCTGATTTTTGTTCTTCACGATCAAAAGCCCTGCTCTCAACCTCAGAATTCTTTGGCAAGATGTCTTCTTCACACCAGAGCAACCGACATGTGGATGGTTCGAGATTGCGCAGCAGCTGCAATGCTTGCACGGATGCCAAGATTGGTTGTACAAAGGAGAAGCCGACTTGTTCTCGATGTTCACGACGCGATGAAGTCTGCGTCTATGCTCCTGCCAGGCGCGCAGGTCGGCCTAATCGCCACAAAGCAAATCGAGCATCAAGTCATCGGCTCGAACGCGGCGCACTTTCTCCGAGATCACCACCGCTGCACATGAATCCGGCTTCCTATACCGATTTTCTACCACAATTCCCCGACATGACCACAGCTCGCTCCTCGAACCAAGTCGCATCACCTTTGGATTTCCCCTCTTTTAGCCAAAATGATATCAATAGTTATCTGGAATCCATTGGTCCTATCTTTGATGACCTGATCCCAGGTGACGACGGATCAACTCGTTCGCTTGGTGGAGACAGTGGAATCGGCCTCAGCAGCGAGAGTAACACTACTCTGGGACACGACTCTGGACAGATTGGCAGTGGCTGCGAGAACATAACCACGCTGATGACCGATGGTGATCCCGATGGCGACAAGGAAATGATGAATAGCCCACTGCGTCCAGGTCCCACAGAAACAATCCCATCCCCAGAGCTCTTCGCAATGGCAAACATGTTCAATATGAACAGTACGACACCACATCAGGTGTTCCCTCACGGAGCCATGAACACGAGCGGGCAGAATACCCAGCTGCCGACCTCTTCAGAACAAAGGCGCAAATCAGCATCGTGCGACTGCAGGATAAAATGCTCCGCTCTCCTCGACAGGATGGCAGCGTTCAGGGCGGATGCAAGTCTTGACTCGTCCTCGTGCGGGCCACCAGTCTTTGAGGATGTCATTGAACAGAACGACTCCACCATCGAGATTGTCCGCGAAATCTTGGACTGCTCTTGCTCCAACAACAACAATTCGACACTATACATACTCTCCCTCGTGATATTCGAGACCTTGGGATGGTATGCAGCTACTGCGCTGGCCGTCAAAAGCAGCAGAAAGCCCAGAGACGCTACCACCGCGTATTCTGACGCGGGCCTCCAAGAAATCATGGTGCGACCACCGTCAGCGTCCAACGAGAGGTGCGGCAACACCATCGAAGTTGAGGCGTATCATGAACACATGATCTATCAAAGCTTGATAACAAAGCTTTACTGTGTTCGGCGGGTCGGGACGTCCCTCTCGCAGCGTCTCTTGGCCGCAGAAGAGAAGTCGAAGATCAAAGCAAATGCAAAGGTGCCGTTGTCATGCCCAACCGACAACACGAGCAAGAGCCGTCTTGCCGCTGCAGCGCAAGACATTTTGATATATGGCGACATATTTCAGAATACGAGCCTTGGTCCCCGAGCTGACGGTATCTGGAAAAGTCTGGAAATTGGCCTGAGGACCAGACTGAAGGAAGTATCGCAAGGCATAGTTGAGGCTCTACGGGAAGCATGAATCCTCCCCAGTCGATCGTGCTTGTGCTCATGTCAAATTGGCGCTGTGGTGGATCTCTTTTCCTTTGTTGAATCCAGGATAGACACACAGAGTAGCTCCACTATACGACCGAATGTCCAAATCAATCGTGTACAGCGTCCCACCTCTTGGCTCGCGAGGTGAAACAGCTTTCCAGGAAGAGCTCGCCCGAGGTGAACCGAATGCATCCCCATTTGCGTCAAGATGAGGAAGTTGAGAGACCAAGGATGGGAAGGCTGACCTCAACCAGGACGTAAAGAGTGAACTGCCGACAGAAATGTCAAATGACGCTAATGTCGCGGATAGGGATGCGGTTCCTATAGGGAATTCTGGTGTGGTGTGTGATTGGCTGGGGAATTTCGAGCAGACCCCACATCAGAATGCCGGACACTTTAAGGTCGGCGCTTCTCCAGTTCGATGCCTCTCGGGTCCCGACTCCGTACTCTATATAGTAAGCTACTGTCACTTATGTGGAGAAGGTCATGATCTTCCCGCGCCGTGCACGGTGCAGAATCAAAGGCTGCAGGCATCTTAAATCCTCCGAAAACCCGGGCGACAGGTCATACAAGGTACGGCAAGGACCCCCGGCACCCGTGACACGAGAAGTCAGTCACTACTACCTGCACCTGCTTTCTGTTCCTTGACGAATTCTTATCACTAGTGTCCAACGTCCTGCGAGTTTCTCACCGGTCCCGCTTGACGACTTCTCGCGTGGCTCGTTGCATATTCTTCCCCTCCATCTCGACCTGCATTGCCAATCTGCGGAGCGAATGTGCATGGCTCAAGCGTTATTTGATCCACTCTTTATTCCCTAGCTCTGACAAGACACGGAGAGGATTCCACATCGTCAGAGGCGTGTCCAGCCATGCGGCTGTGAACGCAAGAATTGCAGCACATCGCTGGCCGTACCAGGTTCAAATTAAGCATTCTGCAAGCCACGCTCTACCTCGGACATACACAGCTCGTGTTGCCGGTATCTGATGGTCCCTGGAACTTTACCCGTCTCACACTTGCATACAAAAGCGCGACTCATCGAATCTCTCAGGAGGCAGGACCGCTCGACAACCTGGCTAGTTTCTCACATATGGGCATTGATAGCATAGGGTGATGCCTGCTTCTCGTCCATGGTAATTTCAGCCGACTGCAGTCTAGCGCCATGTCGGTAGTCCTCAACGGTAGTCAGACCTGAGGAATTCCCCGAGACATCAGAAGTTCGACGCTACTCATCCAACGCAGTTCAAACAGCTTTTGCATAGGTATTACATCAAGACTCTTCCAGCAATTTGCGTTCGAGGCAGCCGAGGCAGTTGGGGTTCTCGCTAGATGAATTGACATAGAGCTCGAAAATGTATCTCTTCAAGGTCAAGACATTGTGTACAGCTCTTTCTGAACTTGGTACATGATGGACCCTTTGTGGGCTTCGTTTCATGAGAAAGTCTTCGACATTCAAGATGCTGCTCAAATCCTCTCTCAGGCGGCCTCAAAAGGCGAGTTTGCGGATGCTGTCACGAAGGCGGATCGATCGATTACAAAATCCCTGGTACCTCCACGAGCCTCATCCGAGTCGCTTCGGGCTCGAACGTCAATTTTGGAGAGTTCAGACTCCCTTCAAAATATGCTTCGTGACCCTCGTGGCTTACTCGAACATCTAATGTTCCAGGTAGTTGAATGTCGCAAGGAGATAGTGGGTGGAACATTACTGACCCGTCCCATCAGGTTCAGCTGCTTGCATCCCTGCAATGGCTCAGCAGCTTTCAAGTGCTTGCCTGTATTCCCATAGAGCAGCCAACAACCTTCGAAGATGTAGCTGAGCTGGCCAGCGTGCCAAGCAGTCAACTCATCCGTGTCACACGCATCGCAGCTATGGCTGGGTTTCTGCGCGAACCAAGATCAGGTCATGTTGTACACAGTGCATTGTCAGCGCAATTCGTGCTCGAGCCATTCTCACTGGATGCACTATTGTTCATCTCTGACGTCGCCAATCCGACCTCAATGCATATGACAAGAGCCACCAGGACATATGGAGAGACTCAGAAGCTAGAACAAACACCTTATCAGCTTGTTTTCCACACTACACCTGATTCTGTGGTTGACACGAAGATTCGCCGTCAGCATGCCGCTTTCGATCGCCTGAGTGCATATAACTATGTCAACGACTTGCCATCGATGTATGATTGGCAAAGTCTAGATGCAGGAACGGTGGTAGAGGTATGAAATGTGAGCAGTACTCTCAGCTGGACAAGAGACTGATAGAAATCTGCCATAGGTCTGCGCTCGATCTGTAGACACAATCACAGCTCTACCCCAGTTATCAGAGAAGCTCGAATTCATCGTTCAGACGAACGATAGTAAGATGTACGACCACATGACGCTCCTCTCTCGCTCTGGTCAAAAATATCGGTCGTCATCCGCTCCTCTGAATAATACCACTTTACCGACTACTCAAGGATATGATAACCCACTGGCGCCCGTGAAAGTTCAGTATCGCACTGATGGTGGGCCACAAACAGTTCAAGGAGCAGCAGTCTACCTCTACTACGTTCCTCCACCATCTACAACCAGAAAGATCGAACAAGTGCTTGCTGAGCTCGATGCTGAACTCCGAGCACATTACGCGGTGCTTCAGAGCCGCCCCAATTCAACCATGCTTGTGGTGATGCATCTGCTTCCCGATCCAGGCGCACTCAGTGGACAGGTGGAAGCGAATCTTCGTACGCTTGACATGTTGCTCCATCAACTCACCAATCAGAGATTGTTGGAAAAGCGGGACGTACTGAATGTTCTGGGCAAGATACGTGACAGTACTGGTCGTCTTGTTCTGATCAAGACGTCTGTCGATCGTCATTGGCCAGTCACAGTCTTGGAGATCAAAGCTGAAGTGTACCAAACATCTTCGTTGTGAAGACTTGAGTCGGTCTGTGGAGTGGCGCTTGGTCACGGCCAAGGGTAGTTGACACCTGACTATCTTCTCATCCGTCCAGAGCTTTTCGATGACATGTTCAAACAAGATTCACATGACATTTGAAATAGCACATTCCAAAGAATAACAGCCCAGCCTTCACCTCACCGTCATTGTACTGTATCCAGACTTCATCTCATCCTTGCCACGAAACGTGGGCTCCTGTTGAGATAACCCAATATTCAGGCCACGAGTACGGTCGCTCTTCTCTTGGCTTCTTCGTCAACGGTCAACTGGGGTCGATCTGTTCACGTCGATAGTGTCGGAGCCCGACGTGCATGTGAATATTGCCCGGATCTCACATCTAGTGACCATTCAGGTTCGTGTATTTCCAATGACCCGAGATTTTGACACGGCTTTGCATTTTCTCAGAAGATCGGGACTTGTCCATGTGCTGCCACAGAGTGGTAGCCTTGAACGTATTCTTGACATTGCTAGACTGCCAAAAGATCCACCTTTGGCCGCACAGTGTCAAGACATAGATTGTGCGAAGAATGGGCAATGTGCAGGAAGCGTTCTTGGGAAAATCGCACGTGTTTGCTTCCGTTTGTTAACATGGTGTTCGGGCTGAGGAACGTCAAGAATGTCAAGATGCTTGTTTCACGGGAAACCCAGGCTTCATCCTGCACTTCACACAGCATTTTAAATCAGTATGAGAGTTGTTCAGCATAGATGGGTTATGAAAGATGCTTGCCCAGCATGGGTTTCTGGTCATCTCCAATGGTGAGAAGCTAACTCTGCCTATGTTGTCGTCAGCTCCACCATGTCATGTCATTCGATGAGGATAAGCCATGCGTTTGGATTCTTAGCTGTTGTGACCACTACGCAGTCCTGTATGCCCAAAGGCATATCTGTTGTCAGATCAAGAAGATCAATATGCGTCTGGAAGCGCATGGACAAAGTTCAAGTTGATGTCGTTCCCTTTTCTTAGCAACACAATCGCTCTGCAGGGTGGTCGGGACGGGCTGAGAGAAACCCAGAATCATGAATAAGAAAATCTATATAACTAAAGACTATTAACGCCATTGTCCCTCATCTCCTCGCATCGTTGCATTTCTTTTATCACTCTAGCAATAACTCGCCTCCAGCCATCCACGCAAATCACCGATGCTTGGATAATCCAAAAACAAACTGCCACCCACCACCACATCCAGCGTAGTCTTGAACTTCTCGGTAATGACAAGGGACATGAGACTGTCGACTCCGAGATCTGCAAAGTCAGCGTCATCTTTCAACTCTGAAGCATCAAGGCCGGCTTCTTTGGCGATGAGTTCGAGGGCTCTGTCGACGATAGTAGGGGCGCCTGTTGTGTCCTTGACTGCAGCAGGCTCAGCAATGGCAACGGGTGTCTCTGTTTTGGCAGAGATGACCGGCTTCTGCTCGCTACTAGGCTTCTGTGGGGCGGTTTTGGGCTCAGGTGCCTTGCACACCGCGTGTGAAGTCTTTTGAGGCACCGAGGTATTGGCTTGGTTTGGTGCTGAGAAGAATCGACTCAGCAGCAGGCGTGGGTATCGACGGAACTTGATGCCTCCCACGAGCCCGATGATCTGGCCATCTTGCATGATGTACACATCTCCCGTGTAGACTGTGGCATCCTCGGGAGTGGGGATCATCTTGACATATGAGCGGTATTTCATGCCGGCGACAAGTGGCTTGGCAAAGCGCATGGATTTCCAGCCAGGAGTCACGCAGAAGTTCTTGGCCGTGTCCATTGCATCGGAGCAGTTCATGATGAATCCGGCAAGATGAGCAACACTGTCGATGAAGTAGGGCGGCACTGTCCACACTCCACCTTCATGGGTAGTCAGTTGCACATCGGCGAATGCTTCTAGATCGCGCAGCACAACGTTCTGCATGCCACGATACTTCTCAGCATAGTCAACCAAGTTGCTTGCGAACAGAGTGTAGGCCATGTTTCCGGTAAATCGACTTGCTTGACCTTTGTTTGCAAGTTCGGTAAGAGCGTCAATGCGGCTTTCGATGAGATGACTCAACGGTGTCCAAGACGAGAGCCACTCAGATGGTTCGCCATAGACGAGGGTTGCTGTGGCAAAAGGCTCTTGAGCAACACCGCTGTTGTCAACATTGCACCACGACATGTTGGCTAGACCTGAAGTCATCTCTGGAGTGGAGATGGATACTCTGATTTTCTGAGGTGTCTTCGTGTCCTTTTGCGCCACAAGTCCCTTTGTCACGTCGAGCTCGGTGATGTTGATACTGTTCTTGCTTGTCTTGACACCAGACTTCTTGAGCAGGTATTGGCCAAGCGTGTAAGCAATATCAGCATGGATAGACTAATCGTGAGTTAGCATCATGTCTTCAGACAGTTGAGCAAGCGACCAAGAATACTTACAGATGTAACAACTCCACAATCGTTCATGCGATGTCCATGAGCTGCGGCGAGGAAGTCTGCTTGCATTAGGTCTGACTCCATAGTCACGGTACCAGCTGTGCCATCGAATTTGGCCTCAATGATACTCTGCACAGTTGACGTCTGAACTTCACTTGCCAGCGGGTTCTGAGGAAGAGCTTTCTGGTTCTTGGTGGTGTAGAAGTCGTTCCCCTTGGTTAGGCACCAATCACCTTGGTATTGCAGCCAGTAATTCTTCTCGTCCCAAGCATACGCAGGCAGGTTAAGAAGGCGAAGATTCTGCTCGAAAGGACGATGGAATTCTTGCCAGCGGACATCAACGCCGTGCAGGGACAGAGCGGTCAAAGCCTCAGAGAATGTCTTCCAGTTATCCTCGGTTCGGTGCAGTGACGAAACAGCCAATTTTATAGTGGCAAGGGTGGACTTGACGAAACTAGTGCACACAGGATGTGGTCCGATCTCAATCCAGATAGTCTCGTCAGAAATTGCAGAGGCTTCGTGAGCACTCTCCAAAGCGGACACGAAGTTAACAGACTCTCTTGTAGCTTGTCGAACGTATTTTGCATTGATCGTCTTACCGTCAAAGACAACCCTTCCCAGTAAGGGTGACAGGATGGGCAGCTTCGGCTCACGGAAGATAACACCTCCTTTTGCAGCGGCTTCAAAGTCGTCCAGGATGGGATCTGTTTGCTCCGAGTGGAATGCGAAAGCCACGTCCAACAAGATACAGCGGAAACCACCAGCTTCGAGTGTTCGTTGCATGTCCCCCATCTGCTGTTTGGTGCCGCTGAGTACTGTGTCCGAAGGCCCGTTGATACACGCAACAGTATAGTCTTTGCCTTCGGAAAGCTCCTCAATCTGTGATGTAGAGGCACGAACAGCCATCATGATATGGCTGCCTGACTGGCATGGCTCTATCAGCATCTCAGCACGGCGACCCACCATGAATATGGCTTCACTAGCACTGATAATCCCTGCAGCATGCATCGCAGCATATTCGCCGAGACTGTGGCCACAGACGACATCGGGTTTGACGCCTAGTGTCTCCCAGTACTTGGTCAGCGCAATTTCGGTGCAAACAAGTGCGAGCTGCGTGATGACAGGACTGTGGAGGTGGTCCTTGTCGTGAGATCCATCAAGAGCTGGAACGAATGATGGGAATCCTTGTATCTTGGCTAGATCGTCAAGTTGCTGGATAGATTCTCTGAAGGTCGGAAGATCGCGGTACAGCTGTAGGCTCATAGATTTGTGTGAAGCTCCCTGCCCGGTGAAAGTGAAGGCGATCTGGGGTTTCGCAGACTTTCCCACAGGTTTCAAAGTTTCAAGCTTGTCCAGGTAGGCAGCAAGCTTCTGCTTGAGGGATCCAATATCCGAGACCGCGGTTGCGTAGCGATAGCTGTGCTGATAGCGACGGGCTGTGGTGGTGTAGGACAAGTCTGCAATGCTGAGCTCAGGGTGGAGCTCGATATGCTTGATCATCCTTGATATGTTCTCTGCAAGAGAGTATTTGGTCTTTGCGGAGAGAACAACTGGATAGACTCCACGAGGGTCTGCTTGAGGAGTGCTGCGGCTGGGTCCCTCTTCCAAGAGCATCGTTGTGTTTCCACCTGCAGCTCCAAAGTTGTTGACCACCGCAAGACGCTTCTTAGCAGGGTCTTTGGACCATGCAGTCTGTTCAAAGGGGACATGCATGTTGCGCTTGCCGAGCTCATTAGCAAATCTAGTGTTCATCTCTGTTTTGATGCCGACATGACGGGGTATGGCGTTCTTCTGCAGCATGAGAAGGACTTTGATCAAAGCTGTTGTGCCCGCTCCAGATTCGCTGTGACCGACGTTCGACTTGACAGCACCGATGTGTAGAGGCTGATCATTGCGACGTCGTTTTGTGAGTGGCGCATATACGTCCATGATACCTTTCATCTCTTCGTGGTCGCCAGCCTGAGTGCCTGTGCCGTGTAGCTCAACATAAGAGACGTCCAACGGGTCGACACCGGCTTTTCGAAGAATCTGACGAGACAGATCGGCTTGATGACCAGCGTGAGGATGGGTGATGGAGACAGCCTGTGCCGAATGATTTGTGCCTGCACCGAGAATCACGCCCAGAATGTTGTCGTTGTCTGCTTCAGCGTCTTCTAGGCGTTTGATAACCACGGAGCCAATGGCGTCAGCACGGCAGTATCCATCCGCGCTAGCGTCCCATGTCTTGCATGCATTGTGCCCCTTGGTAAGGAAGTGGCCATTGCAGAGACCAGCAAAACCATCTGGGTTGGTCAAGACGTTGAGGCCGCCAGCAATGGCAGTATCCACCTCGCCGTTCCAGAGTGCTTGACAGGCGACCTGGGATACAGAGTTAGCTAGGTATCTTCGCTGGGGAACGAGATTCACTCACCTCGATCGCGGCCAAACCAGAGGAGCAGGCTGTGTCCACACTGTAACTTGGGCCAGCAAACTTGAAGAAGTAGTTGATACGTCCTGGACCGAATGCGCGACAACCACCAGGGATGTAGTAGGTGCTGACAGCTTGTCCTTGGTTAACCTCGCGATAGTCGTCAGCAGCCTGGCCGTACCAGGTACCGACGCGCTGAAGCTGTGTCGCTGCGGTACGGTCACCTACACACCCGGCCTGCTCGAGAGCCTCGTAAGCGGTGACAAGAGCCAAACGCATCTGTGGATCTACCGTCTGAGCCTCGCGAGGAGACATGTTGAAGAACGATGCATCGAACATGCCGGGTTCGTCGATGAAGCAGCCGTATTGTGTCATGGACTTGTTCAATTCTGAGCCAGTTGGATCGTAGTGTGTCTCGACGTCAAATCTGTCTGCTGGGATCTGTCGCGAGACGTCTAGTCCGTCCTCAAGGAGCTTCCAGAATTTCTCAATATCTGTGGCACCGCCTGGCAGTCTGCAAGACATGCCCACGATTGCTAGTTTGGATTGTCCCGTAGATCGTGGTGCTGAATCGTTGATTGTAGGTCTGTAGATCCAAGTCGTCAGAAGCTCGGTTGTAATCTCAAGCGACGGGACACTCTCAGCAAGTGCGTTCTTGAGTTCGTGGAGAGGCAAGGAGTTTCCAAGACAATAAAGCGACATGGTGGAGACTGAAGGCGATCCGATGCGATGCGATACACCAGCTATCACACCATCCCAGCAGATGGCTTGAGTCAAGAGCTCGCCCAAAACATGCTCAATCATTCCCGAAAAGCTGCGAGCAGGGTAAGGGCGGCCAGAGCTGGTCGAATAGAGCGGCAAGACTGAAGTCTCAATCGCAGACAAATTGATACCAAAAATCAATCTCTGAACATCGTCGGCTCTGTAGATGTGAGGAGCATGACAAAGACCTCCGTAAACAGGTAGTGCCATGTATCTGGCAGTGCGGAAGAAGTGCGATTTTGTCACCAGGGCTGTGAGTTGCGAAGGCGGTCCACTGATGGTCACTGAAGTTCCGCCATAGGCGCTCACGAAGATTCTGCCTGTCGCGGGACCTCCCTTGTCCTGATTCCAGTCATCGAGCTCCTTGTTCACAGCATCGAGTTCAACATTCTGGACAACGTATGCCCAAGAGTCTGTGTTCTCTGGTGTCAACACATCAAGATCCTTCGAGACGTTCTGAACGTAGATGCCCAATCGAAATGCTAGGAACACGGCGTTAGAACTGTTCGAAGCCAGCTCTGACAATGTTGTCGAAGCCGAGACGGCGGCAGCTGAGAGGAGGCCAACGCCGAGTGCGGTGATGTTCGCCTCCGGATATTGCAGGAATTTGTCAGGATGGTCTTCGATAAAGCTGAATACGCTGTGAGCATTGACAGAACATCATCATCATCTGGTATAAGACTCACCCAATGTAAGCGCCTAGCTGGAGAATTACTAGCAATACTCCGTCAATGGCGCCGCAGAGAGAGCTCTTTCGAAGCTCAGTATCATCTACCCAATCCAGCAGAGATTCGAATGGTCGAAAAGACTGTTTCAGCTCTGCCGAAAGAGCCTGGATCTCATGTTTCACCGCGCTTGTGGCAGTTGACAAGAAGTGAGCCAACCTCGTATGCTGCCTAGTTTTGGATTGGTTGCGAAGATGGCGAAAGAAAGTCTGCAAGTCATCCTTGGGGAAGTCGTTGCTGAAGTATACGAGATCCATCTTGTGAGAGCCGTCGTCAGACTCGGAACTCGTTGGGGTATCAATGGAAGTCATCATTGATTCTGGCTCGAGAGGAAACCAGAATTACTGCTTTTCTAGGCCACCTACTCAGTCTTTAAATGGTCTTTGCGGGTTGAAGAATGTACAAATCTACAACATCGCTTTTCAGATCTCGGTTGATAGGGCCAGCATCGCGACCAAAAATTGCACCTCGACAATTTCCATGTGTTGCTCCTCACTGTCGGGACAGCCTGGGAGAATACTGCATGCAAGTTCACGGGACATTCTGTAGTGGGAGAAACCACCGCACCGAGTGAACTCTCAGACCCGAAGAATGTACCGTGAGATTATCCACAGTTCTCAACCAATAATCATTGACTCTTAATCTACCGGGACTTTCGGATGCGGGATTGGGCTCTACATTCCCAGCCTGCCGGGACATTTGTTGTTCGAGAACCGCTCTGCTTGATCTTCTCTGGCAAGGCATAAAACTTGATCACGTTGTCCATCTAAATGTCACCCCACGTACCTCTAACACCACGAGATCAAAGCACCAAACATCGTCATGGCTGAAGACAAAGGTGGCTACCGTCAGATTAACAAGTCTCTGAACATCTGTGTGTTCGAAGAGTATCTGCGAGGTCAGAATGCGAACCTTCCAAAGCTGGAAAATGTGGAACAAGTCTCCCCGAGAGTCCTGCGAGTCCTTGGGCAGAACCCTGGCAAGGTGAGCTCCAAACATGTGCTTCAGGCTTATACCAAGAACTAACTCGTCTCCAAAGTTTACCCTCCAGGGCACAAACACGTTCATCGTTGGTACGGGTCACCAGAGACTCCTCATCGACACCTCTGGCGGCGAGCCCGAATGGGCTTCGTTGATCGCATCCACGCTCGAAGACCAGAATATCTCCTTGTCCCATGTTCTTTTGACCCACTGGCATGGTGATCACACTGGTGGGGTGAAAGACCTGCTCTGCCTCTACCCACACCTACAGGGCCATATCTTCAAGAACGATCCAGAAAAGGGACAAACAGATATCCAAGACGGACAGATCTTCGAAGTCCCCGGTGCGACTGTTCGAGCAGTGCATACGCCAGGCCATTCGGAAGATCACATGTGCTTCGTCCTGGAGGAAGAATCAGCTATGTTCACTGGTGACAACGTCCTTGGCCACGGCACAAGTGCAGTAGAGGACCTGGCCATCTTCATGACAACTCTTGTGAAGATGCAAAACCAGGCGTGTAGTCTCGGCTACCCAGCCCACGGAGTTGTGATCGAAGACCTGCCAGCCAAGATGGCCAGCGAGCTACAACGCAAGCACCGACGCGAGAATCAGATCATGCAGGCTCTGTCTGCCGCTCACCAACGTGGACAGAGGAGTGTCACGGTGGCGGACCTGGTTCAGGACATGTATGGCGCAGCAGTGGACGAAGAAACACGCACTCTTGCCTTGATACCCATGATGACAGAAGTGTTGTGCAAGCTTGCTGGCGACGGTCGCACTGCCTTCCAAGTCGTTTGTGGTGTGAAGAAGTGGTACTACTTCGAGAAGAGTCGTCCTGCCACGAGTCAGAGAGTCGAGAAGGAGAGAGAGCGCAAGGATTCGTTGATCGGGGTGCAAGCATTGGAAGAAATCTTTGCTTCGGCTTGATGCATTTTTACCCTGTAACTGATACTGTAGCTACTTTCAAAACATATAGATCATCTGAAGTTCAGTTCCCACAATGAAACCAAGCCCAACATTCTCGATCTCATCAGTTTGGTCTTGTGTAAGGAATGTCATTTACAAGCTGTCTCCATTTTCAGTACTATCTCTCGAACTCAACTCCCTCCATCTCGATGTCTCTCTCATACGACATAAGCCTAGCGACTCATTGATTCTTGCATAAAGGTCATCAAGCCGATCATGGAACCAACGAACGGGAAAACACAGCGAGCAACATGCAACCACGCCCAACCATAGATGATATGCTGAACCTCTTTCAGACTGACGCTAGACGGACCCACCAGAGCCTCATCTGACAGTGCAAACAAGCTGTTGTTGGTAGGCGCCATGACAGTCAATGTGTATGGCACCATGGTAATCGTTGCGGCGCCAGCCATTGCATAGCGCGTCCAGATATCGTTTCTCGATGCACGTTTCTGAGCCGCAATGTAGAAGAATAGCCCGGTGACAGCGACCGACATGGCTGGCATATAAATATGACCATACCAGTACAATCGCGACCATTGTCTTAGGAGTTGATTTGGTGCATCAGTCGTGTTATACAAGACAGGGACTGTAACAAATGAGATGCTCAGCATGGCGCCTGTTTTTGTGTCAGTTGTGCTTTTGAGAGAAGTAAACGATACTAAGTATTACTGACCTGAAAGAAAACATGCCGACATCATTGCGCTTGCCTGGATACCGACGCCTTCAGGTTTCTTTTGAATGCTTCCCATCATAATTTTGAAAGAGCTCCGAACTTGGATCTTCGAGTATCTTTGGTGTGTAGACTGCCGTGATATAGCAGGTTTGATGGTCGGAACACGATGAAACAACCCCGAAAAACCCACCGACTCCTGACACCTGCCCACAATCAAATGCCCCGACGATTTTCATCACATAAGCCAAGATCTCCTACATTTGTTGTGCCTAGTGTTGATTGACGGTTGGCTTTTTCGCAAAAGTTTCGTCGCGCATCATCCTCCCAGCTTTTGACTTATGGATATCCCACCAATGCCTGAAACCCCAGAGCCTGCTGCCATGCCAGATCCACCTCGCTGTCGGTTTCTTTGTTTGACAATCTGTGGTTACCGTAAGCCAGGCATGAGCGAAGAAGACTATCGAAACCACATGATCAACGTCTCTGTTCCCCTAACAAAAGATCTGATGGTGAAATACGGCATCAGGAGATGGACTCAGGTCAGTCGTCAAGTGGGTTGTCTGCACTCAATGTAACTTCACTGAACAAAAGCCCAGATTCACAATCAAACCAATACACGCGAACTCATGTCGCATCTTTTTGACCCCCAAATGTGTAACGTTGCCGACTACGATTGCTTCAGCCAGGTTGTTTTCGAATCTATTGAGGATTACAAGCGAATGAAGCAGGATTCTTGGTACAAGGAACACCTTTTCAACGATCACCTCAAGTTTGCCGATACAAATAGGAGCCAGTAAGTCTTCCATATAACCATCCTCATTATTCAAGCTGATAGCACCTAGAATGACCATTGGATGGATTGAGGATTTCATACGGGATGGGCAGGTTGTCCAAGAGTCTTCATTTTAGCGAGCATACTGCTCCGGCATGGCTTCGTGTCGACACTCTTGACATTATGGAGTACGTGTTGATGGATCACCCAGGGAGTCCGCGAGTTGGTACCCTTCGGCGGTTCGAAGGGGTAGTCGGGCTCGGGGCATTAATCTCGGGTCATTATGGGTCATTGCGGGCAATTTCCCCTTCTTGTGGACCGATTGCTGCAGCCGGTTCCGGATCCCGACCGCCAAGATTCATAGATGTGATATCAGATTGCGGTTCCGTAGGGTATAAATCATCCAGAATCAAATATGACGATCGAGGCCGAACAAAGTTGTAGAGCCGTTTATGGCTTATCCTTATCCATTTCGAGAAACTCTCATAGCAAAGATATCTCTGGTTGAAGGCTCGATATCTGCAATGTGGAGTACAATCTGGGCGTTGGAGCCTGACTGACTGGTGCTGTGCGCAAGGACAAGAGATAGATGATGTACCCTCAGTACTCATTCAGCGGTTATACCGGCCCGACAAAGATTTCGCAAAGCCGTTTTCCAGAAATGTTCGCCCACAACGACTTCAGCTCGACCCCGTTCCGACTCATCCGAATGTCACTGGAGGTTCTACTGTTGGTTCTACTGTTGGTTAGGCCGAAAATAAAGTTGGGACCCTCATACCATATAGTATGGAGAATCGGTAGGCCGAATTGAGTTAATGCCCACGATGTAGGATTGGCAACAAGGCTCCACACTCTTCAGCGATGACACGGATCCTTCCTCTGTTGGAGCTGTTGCTATCTGCGTCTAACGGCACTGATTTCACGGAATCGCATCAGTCCGAGCCCGTGGCGGAACCGCAATCGTTCAGAATAGGCAGCCTGTTGTCATTCGATATGCTTGCAATATGCACTTTTATGCGCCACATGAGCTCTGTGGCTGTGGCAACTTCCCGTCCAAACAATCCGTTGAAGTGACTAGGGAAGACTCGCTTTTCATCGCTAGGGACTGATAACTCTGTTCACGTCACAACACATTCTACACGGCCTGGATCTAGGCAAATGTATACCTGTTGTCAAGTCTCTTGTAGATGCTCATGTCCTGAAATCAGATATGTTGGGTGAACTACGCTATATAATCACTCGAACCTATACTCTGATTGATCTGAATCCGTAAGGAATGGGAGTGTTGGTAGTTCATCCCAAGAATCCGATGATAACGTCCGAATCTGTTCTTCTGTTGAGATGTGCTCCTGCAGCTCTTCCGGCACAATTTCGCAATCCAGTGTGATGCCTTCTGTCATCTCGGTTGAAACGAGTGTCACATCAATAGTCTTGATGACTTTCAGTGATTTGCCATGACAGCTGTCAATTCTGACTTCTGGAAGTGTTTTCGAGAACACCGGATCAGACTTGAAGATGGATGCGCGAGTACTCAACGAGCTTGGTAGCGGCAGCATATCCACTTTGATCAAACCTCTTTTCGATCTTTTCTTAACGTGAACCTCATAGATCGGTAAGGTTTGGATCTGCTTCGTTGAAGCACGACTGAAGCGATGTAGGAATAATGGTCCTAGGATGGGCAGCGAAGCAGCGATGATGAGAGTATTGATCTCAGCGCCCATGACAATCATCAAGCGCTCTGCAATCGGCAAGACATATTGCGTGGTGTATAGAGCATTGACATAATATATCTTGCAGATGCTAGCGATGGTCGCAAAGAAGCTTAGACCGAGTACGACAGCAATGCCACATTTCTTGCGTGCAGTCATCGCTTGAATCTTCCAGACTACCACTGTTGGTAGTATAGTCATGTAAAGATCGGTTAGGGCGTTGAATGTCACCACAGATAAAGCAATCACCCTCAGCACATCGTGACGAATGCATGAAGGTACTCCTGGCTTCAGACCGTGCTTCCATAGTGCCTCGAAGCTGCCACACTGAGTAAAGACCAGGACCGTCATCATCAAATTCACAACGAGTTGCAGTACGATCAAAGCCCGCATAGCGAGCTTGGTCAAAAGCGATATGTCAAGGATCCGTAACATGTAGAGACAGAATGATATACGTCCGAAGAGTGGAGCCATGAACCCAAGGGCATGGCTGATATACAGAGCCCTGGCGAATTGTGGTGCAGGGTAGGAACTCAATCCCGGCTGGAGCCGTCCAAGAGGAAGACTGCATAATAAGCTCGTAAAGACTCCGAACAAGATCGCCAAGATCTATGGTTCTGATCAGCGACTGTCGCACTGAGTGCAGTAGACTAGAGCAGAGATGAACTACCATCGAGACGAGCATTAAATAGTCCTCCACAAGAATAGCGGAAGCTCTGATAGCTTTGGTGATGGCTCTCGCAACGACCATCGTACAAGAGAAGCCCGTTAATACCCACACAACAGTGAGGGTTGCAGGCTTCAGACCTGGACCGATAGGCTGATCAGCCATGTCCGGACGAAGGTGAGGAATGGAATGTCTCAATTGTTGGTAAGTCGGAGTCGATGAGTGGCTGCTCAACCGTACGCGCGATATGAAGCAGGGAACGTGATATATATACGTCGGTAGACTACTGGTCCTGAAATTCTCGAACGAGACAACACAAAGCACTGAGCAGAGTGTAGTATACGATCGGAGACACACACCCGACCGTTGCAACAGAAAAAAGAGTTAAACAATCGAGATCTCCAATACAGGTTCGCAATAGACGTTGGTAACGTTCCGTGCGAGTCACGGACCTTGAGAATCCGAAGTCGTCGTGCCCAAATTCATGCGACTTCTCATATGGATCCTCGACACATATTATGTCGCTCAGCATCTCGGAACGTGTTCTCTGCGTGTTTACAAAGTGGCGAAGAAAGAAGTCTAGGCTATCATGTTCGATATCCTGCCTACGATGTCCAAGTACTGAGACTACTAGTAAGTCTCGAGAACGATTGTAGGTAGCAGAAACTGGCCTACTTTTGTGTGGCGCGTGTGATTGGGGTCGGAAAGCATATATACAAAAGCAAACGTCCTTTGCCAATTCGCCAGCAACAGAACACGGCATTGTAAGGGAGCGTGGCATCTTCGTTATCCCGATTTTGACGAAGACAGCCTTATACTCTAGCAGGTCAGTCGTACCGCGTGCGGCTCCAAACGTTTCCCATGCGCCGTTGCTGCCGGTGAGGCTGCGAGCACGCGATGATGCGGTTCAGCTGAGCTGAATTTGACGCCCAACGCTGCGTCCCGACAACAATAACGTAAAACGTCGGAATATTCAAAGCTTGAGCTTTACATCCTCCCTCGCTCTCTCTCGCTCTCTCAAAACACGTCAATCTGTCAGCAGCCAGCATAGGTCATCCGCTATTTGCCTCTCCAATCAACAATGCGGCCAGATCACACAAGCATTTCAGTTGATGAAAACTGGTTCGCGTGCTCAGATACTAAGGCCGACACACAATCATGTTTTCACTTCTAGAACTTCTAGAGAGATAAATCAATCCATTCTGTCCTTTGTCACAGTCCTGCGTGGCCAGTACCACTTGTTGAGAATGCTCGAGGATCAAGAAATCTCTTTGGATGTCGAACACGTTGTATATGACGTCGCACGACCGCTCGCACGAGAAGAAGGTAGCTGAGTAAAATGCGTTAGCAAGTCTGTACCTCCGATCTTGGTTTTCCTGATCGAGAAATGAGGCAAGTGGAGGCTACAGATTCTGACAGTCCACGTGGTGCCAGGGATTTGCTTAATTTGACCTCTGCACACGAACACTGAGAGAAATACGTCTGATCGATCGAAGCATGACGGTCAGTCGAAGACGTGTGTGATGCCCAGCTTTTCAGAGCTTCTACACTTTTTGATTTGGAATAGACTTGAGCTGTACATTTGCAGGTGAGGTAAGAATGGTGTCTCGACGATGAAAAGGTCTGGTTAGGATCTGCCATTACACATTCTTGTTTTTGTATGTAGACATCTATGTACATTTTGGAAAGTCAATAGGAATGTCAACTTAGACTCCTTCCGGATATTAGTTGATGTAGTAGGCAGGAGTGCCGATGTTAGGAGGAATGTCGCCAGGAAGACTGTCAAAAATGTCTCCAATGTAGTTTCCTGGCTTCAGACCACCAGCGTATGTTGAATTCCAATACATCAGGACGTCCTTCACAATCTCAATACCCGCAAGGTAGATGTTCTGAATGCTAATCTCGAAACCTTCTTGATCTGCGTAAAGCAGATGGTAGACCTCAGTCTCGCCGGGAGGAGCGCGGTCAAAATCACTGATGGTTCTCATAATGATGATGCGGCTGAAGTCAAGCTTCTTTAGGATGGCACCGCGAAGCAGAGACTCGAGGGTAGCATTGTCTTCCTGCTGAGTACCGCAGTAGAGTCCAGTTCCGTTAGTCATGAGGTCGGTGTAGTTGCTGAAAGCATATCCAAGGACAGAGCCAGACCAATACTGGTCTGATGTAGCACTGTCGCACTTCACGACGCTTGGAGGCTGGTTGGCGGGAGCGTAGCCGTAAGTGGCACGGTATTTGGCAGCATCCTCGGTATCGTTCAAAGTGGCCAGAGACGCGAGGTAGAAAGCACGATCAAGGAGGTTCTCGTTGACCTCAAACACTTCTGTACCGTAGATCGAGGTAGGATAATCAATGGGGTTCGACTCATCGGGGTAGTAAGCACCTTGAGGGAAGTACCCGGATGTGTCATTTGCTGGAACTTGAGATTGATCGAATTCTTCTTGCAAGCCAACTTGCACAGCGTACTTGGCAAATGTCACTGAGCCAGTGGTAACAACGTGAGGATTGCCACCAGAGATACCAGCGATCATAAAGTAAGTGGAAGTCAGGTCGAAGCATCCAGACACCCAGAGAGCATTAACGGAGCCGGCAGCGTTGATCTCGCCCTCACCGGTGGTCATCTGACAGACCTCGCCGGATGCAGTACAGTGTGCGTCAGGGAAGAGAGGAGAGAATCCAGGCACAGTCACGTTGTTTGCGTAAAGGTTGAGAGTCGTGTCTTGGTACCAGATGTCTGCTTCAGGGTCGAACTTGAGAGAATTAGCTTAGGAAGTTGAGCATGAGGAAGATCAAAACTGTACCATGCTGATGATGAAGAACTTTGGCTTGATCGATCCTGTAGCCGAACAAAGGCTCGACGCATCTCTCTTGGCTAATCTACGTTGGTGCGCAACATCTTTCGACACGGAACGATGCTTTGGCTTGACCGACGTGCGAGCAAAGGACGAAGCCAATGCATCAGCAGCAAAGAGTGTCGAGAGGCAGAGAGAAACGAGTCTCATGTTGACGATGACCTAAGGAACTTGTCAATGGAAGTGGAAGCGTGACGATAGACGAAGCGGTACCAAGGTAGATTTATAGATAAGATGGCTGGTGTTCGTCCTGCCATTTTTGGAAACGGTTGGTAATCTGGTTGTTCATCGGCGCTGGCCGCTATCTGGGGTGCATACTGTAACTTGCAGTAGCTTCGAACTTGACCGAAAACCACATGGCAGCACGGAAGCAAGCGTTATCGCGCAAGACAAGCAAAAGTTATCAAGCTCGTTCAACGCCACAGTGCAGTATGACTGGTTGCGGACTTTGCTTATCTGAGGCATATCCGTACAGAGTTCTCCATTCACCGTTGAATTCCGGGCCGAGACACATGCAGACACGCGTCACCATTTGTTTGTTACCATGCGATCAGAGTCAAGCAATGTGTCGCGTGAGCCCTGAGGATGTGCGCAGCCTGTCTCAGTCGAGACTTGAGCCCAAGATGCAAGGGTATTTAAGGTGAAGGGGATAAACATCTGTCAACCTAGGTGAAAGACAGAAGTAATGATACCATGGTAGTCCGCGCTCGGGCCCTGTGTGGGGTCTGGATATCGACTAACACGACTTTCCGGTTGAGCTGGAGGACTTCCACGGTGGAACACTCGTCGCCGGTCAAGGACTGATGTACTGTTCTCAAATGATGTCGTTGGTTGAGCAACGTCGAATATACTCAGGGGACTATGGACATCCTGAATCCGAGTGGTCATCGTGATGAGCTTCAACTGAACGAAACCACAGGGGCTTGGAAATTCTGGTCGCTGGATCCAAGGAACAAGTTTTCCTAATCAGCATCGCCAGTGCAGACATAAAAAAGTGTGTAGCGATCGATAAAAAATACCATGCCGCTAATCGAGTTAGAGGATCTGCCAATTTACATGTTGTGCGTTCTGAATATCGTCGTCGGCGCTACGAGCAGGGTCACTAGCTTACCTACACGTGCCGTTAAGTCCGTAAAGTAGACGATAAATGGCATAGAATAAGTAGAATGTTAGTATATTCTACTAATTTTAAGTAAAATATTCCACTACTTTAGTATAGAATAGAATTGTTAATTTAAGTAGAATATTCTAATATTCTACTCCTTAATAAAAAGGTTAAGTTATATAGTTATTCCTCTTACTAAAGAGGTTACCTTATAGTAAGGTTGCTTATATAATAGTACTAAGCCTCTTAATTACTAATTAGTTTTATAGTATAATAGTAGTATATTCTAGTAGAGTTATAGTTAAGTATATTATAATAGCTTATAATATACCTAACTATAGGTAGAGAGACTAGGGTTTAACTCCTTATAAAACTATTTTTTTCTTTTTAGTTAATTATTTAATTAGTTAGATCTTATCTCTAAGATAAGATCTTTACTACTAATTAGCAAATTATATAAAGCCTTATATAAAGACTTATATATTCTTTTTAATATATCTTAACTTAGCTATCCTATCTTCTATCTTCTTATTACTTCCTTTTTACTTAATACTAAAGCTTAGCTCTTAGTTTTCTTTCTATCTTATTTAGTATATAATCTAACTCTAATCTTAATTCTTATATTATATATTTAATAGCTAGCTAGGAGCATAAGTTATAAGGATTATAAAGCTAACTAAACTCTTAATTATCTTAGAGCTAGCTACTATATACTTTAAAATAAAGTACTCTTTTTAAGTTTGCCTCTAATATTCTAAAGCCTAGACTCTTTGCTCCTTAGAGTTAGACTAATAGTATCCTTATTAAAGATAATATTTCTAAGACTAATAATAATACCTCTAATATTAACTAGCTATTACTTCCTTTTTTAAAGTAGTAGTAACTAATACTAATAACCTTAAGTAATTATATTAATAACTGTAAATCTATATTAATATAGTACTTTTAAAAGCCTACTCTTACCTATAGTAATTCTAAAGAACTCTAGTCTTATATAAGAGCTTATTATCCTAGAGAGTATAAGTATAAAAATAAGAAAAAGATCTAGTACTACTTTTATAGTAATAAAGACTATTCTTATAACTACTATACTACTAACTATAAAAATATTAGATTATACCTTTAGAATAGATATAGCTAGAAATAGGTAACTAGTATACTTTTAAGAATACTTATAGTAGTAATACCTTTTTAGATATCTTATAATATTACTAATATTAATAAAACTTACTTAAATAGATATCTTATTAATTTTATTACCTTAAGTAATATCCTCTTTTATACTAGTAGTAATCTTTTACTCTATATACTAATTAATAAGATACTTTCTAGTACTTTAAATCTCTTAGTTAAATCTTATTCTATAGTTACTTAGTATATTAAGAAGAAATATAACTTTTATAAAGAGTAGCTTAAGGCACTACTTATAATATCTTAATTATTAATCTACTTTACTTACGATACTTAGATAGCTAATTATAGTAACTATAAGCTACTAAGTATTATAGCTTAATTTATTACCTTAGATAGTAAGTTAAGTAAGGTATTTCTTACTTTTTATAACCTATTAGCTAGCTATACTAGTACTTAATATACTTTTTTCTTCTTTAATACTATTATAAAATATAGTATTAAGTAAAAAATTAGGTATATTACTTCTAATAATACTACTTATAATAATACTATAATAAGCTACCTTACTACTCTATTTAATAAGTATCTCTCTATTAATTAGGACCCTATATAATACTAAACTTACTACTTTAGATACTAGATTAACCTTACTAGCTAAGTACTTATATTAGTAAGCTTAAAAAGTACTATTAACACTATAATTACTTAAAGTTAAGACCTATTAGAAGCTATCTTAACTTTAAGTTAAGGTAATAGCCTAGCTAATTATAAAGCTATTAACTATCTCTACTAATTCTTTGTATAGATTATAAAGTTAGCTTGCTATTAGTATAAGTTTAAGGTAGCTACTAGTATATCTACTATACTTAATAATACTATAAGATAGAATAGCTAGTTATCTATAATTAAGTAAGGACTTAAATGTAAAGTAACTATATATATAATCTAGCATACTTATAAGTATATAGAGAATACTATTCTTTAGTAATATTATTAGTAGTTTCTTAAAGTGCTTATCGACTTTATAGAACTACTATAAAAGGTAACTAAGCTATATAAAGGTAATAATACTACCCTTAATTAAGTAAGTCTATATTTACTTAAACTATAGATCTAGTTAAATACCTACCTATTTATAGCTAAAATCTAATACCTAAGAATACTAGCTTATATATAATAGGTACTTATATTAATAGACTTTTTATACTAGTATTATAAGTAGAACTTAGTCTATTATGCTTTATCTAATCTAGTCCTTACTTTTGCTATCTAGACTAGCTATTTTGCTCTTAATAAGTAGTAAGCTATTAATAATTATACCTCTACCTATACTACTATACTTTTTTTCTATCTAATATATTATAAAGCCTATCTTATAAAATATTAGCTTTTATTATAGTAAGTACTAGCTATTACTACTATATATACTTTATAGAATATAAAGTATAAAAATAAGATAAAGCTAATTAGGATAATACTATAATTAAAAGAGAAGGAAATAAATAAGCTAGCTAAGTAGTAGGCTTCTTTATAGCATATAAGCTTAGCTAATATACTTAAGGAATATATCTACTTTATTAAGAGTCCTATAGTACTTATTAATAATGCTATATAGTAGTAGCTTAAACTAATATAGTAGCTTAACTACCTAAATCTTACTTAGATAGCTATTAATATTCTCTTAATTAATCTAATATTTACTAAGTTAAAGAAGATATTTAGTAGTTATAAAAGGATATTATTATAGAATTAAGTAAGACTTTCTACTACTAATCTTAGGTATATTAAGTACCTAAAGAACTAGTAGAAGAACCTTTATTTTAAGAAGGTAGATCTACCTATTAATAAAATATAGGAGGATTATATAAAGGAATAAGATAACTTTTTAAAGAAGTAGAGTAACCTTATAGAAGGATAAAGTAATAGTAATAGTAATAATAATATTAGAATTAGTATTATTCTACTAGATAATTAATATAGAATAGAATCTTAGCTAGAAGTAGTAGAATGGAATGGAATAGAGCCGATATTCTACCGATTCCATATATCGTCCACTCTATGAGTCCGTGCTTTCGTCTCGTCGACCAAGCTTTCTTAACCGAGAAGATCGGTTCGAGTTGCTATTCAAGTCATCGTATACCTTCCAGCCTAGATAAGTATTCTGCTTAGGGTCTACAGGATGCTGCATCTATACACTGATGAATGACTTGAATACTCGATCTGCCAATATGTTTGGGAACTGCATATGCCTACTTCTATGATTCCTTATGAGTCTCAGGATACGTCTCAAGCAGAAGGTAAACACGGAAGAGCATTGGTATGGCGGAGGAAGTTCTATCGAACAAAGGATTGTATGGAGTCTTTGACAGATGTAATGGATTAGGTCTGGTCCTCTCCAGGACTCCAGAGACCGACATGGTTGAACGGAGCAGAGCTTTCAGTGCTCAGACAACCATAGCTGATCTTGAAAGTCTGAATCGATGCCGTGGGTGTGACTCGGTAAGGGCCATCAACAGGTAAGTCCAGAACCGAAACCACTGATGTCAGGGCCGTTCTTCATAGGGCTGTGACTGGTGATGACAACATCTTCCAGTGAATATGTTACAGTGCAGTCACTTGTTGTGCTGGAGAACCCAGCACCGGGGGTCAAGTCATGAATCCATCCAGGCGGCAGATTGGTGAGCTTCTATGATACAAGTCCCTTGTGTTGGGATTGATGAAGTTTGCAGCATTGCGCGCGCGTGTTGTCAGGCATGCAGCACAGCCGCTACTGGCAAGAGGAAAATTAGGGCCGTACTTCTCACACAAGATTCCGCATCTCGGTATATACGAATCTGGATGTAGACCTAGAGGACGCAAGGTGAAGAGGTTCGCGGTCGTAGTACATGCGTGTATCGTGTTCGTGGTATCCTAGTCCTGGATTGCATCGCGGGCTCGACTGCAGGCACGTAAACAACTTGGGTCACCTCTGCAGTTGGCTTGAAGCGGAAGTTGTGCCCTGTATGATCGCAGTTGCTGAACCAGATACACGAGTGATCCTTGAGGTCTTCTTGGCCTGAACAGTTCCAGTGCAAACTTGCTGAGGTGCCCAAGCGGAAGCAATCGAAGGCGTAGGAGCGAACCCCTTGGCGAACATGTCCTGTTGTATTGATGAACGAGGTTGGAATCGAGTCCTGAGCCTGTTCTGGTGGCGGCTTGCATTGACAATCTTGCTTGAAACTCTGCTTTACGATTCTGAAACTTCTGATTGACGATTCTCTTGATGATGGCCGTCGCGACAGGAGTCTCCAACGAGAAAGAGCGATGATTGTAAGGGTCGGTCTTGCTGGTCTTGGACATGGACTATGTTGCTGGACGTTTGACTTTGTCAAGAGGCTACAGCTGTCTTGATTGTACCCGGATGATGCGCATCTCGCTTGTTTCAAGTGTGCTTGCCTGGAGTGGGGCTTGGAGTTGAGATGGTGTCGAAACGCCCCCAATCGATCCAGCACGGCTAGGAGACCAATCAAGTTGCAGCCGATGCTTCCAGAAGTGCTGAATCCATGCCAATATCGTGCCACCCTTGCGGCTTGAGTGCAGCCCGACTTCGAAGACTGCATCAAGATATCCAACTCTCATGGTCGTGGCTACGTCTTTCCATTCTCTTTGTGAGATATTGAAAATCAGCGGTCTTACTCCCATCTCTTTGCCACCCGCACAATTCTCGCATTCAGTGATCTGGAAGACACTTCTTTCGCCATCAGGATTGCAGCTATCTTTGTTTGTGATGACAACCAGACCATCGGGCCATGAGCTGACTAGAGCCACACCCTCAGTGTCGATAGGATCTACGACCAAATGCGATTTACTGGCATCACAGTCATAATTGATCCTCGCCGAGTTCTCCAGAATAACAGTAGGATATCTTGTATCGAAGGTAGTCGAGATTGCAAGTGTTGTTTTTGGCTTCTCAGAAAACAGCAAGGCAGTCGAGTAATGTGGATAGAGTGGGTAATCTGCATGTCGGTCGATTGTGGTATCTGTGATAGGGTAGAATGTCTTTTGAGTTGGATCGCTGTTGGAGAGTGTGATTGGAGATGCCAATACAGCAGTTGTTGGCAGGAGAAAGATAGAAAGTAGTGAGAGCAACATGATGCAAGAGCAAGACCTATATTCAACAGAATCCCGAAGTGCGGAACCAGATATATAAGTTCTGTATCATGACTTCCATACGTCCGTCAAATCCCCAGACGTCTGTCAGCTGGCCGTTTGGATGGCTGTTCCATCTCGTAAATCCTCCAGCGTGTATTGACATCTTGGCAGCTGTTCCTTCAGCTTTATTGGCCAAAAGCGCATTCGATCCTTCAAGAGATCCTTCACCTTACATATCTTCTCGAATCACAACCGTCTCTATTGACATGTCTCAAGCAGAATTGTTCAGCACAAGCTAGCACTGTTGACAGCATCACCTGATACGTAGATCCATAGGCAAGCGCAGACATATCTGCGCCTGGCTAGTCTACGCCTCCTGCTTCTGTG
Source organism: Aureobasidium melanogenum CBS 110374 (assembly GCF_000721775.1). Taxonomy (NCBI): domain Eukaryota; kingdom Fungi; phylum Ascomycota; class Dothideomycetes; order Dothideales; family Saccotheciaceae; genus Aureobasidium; species Aureobasidium melanogenum. The sequence goes on along the minus strand of NW_024470055.1, from coordinate 1,497,905 downwards.
GCTGAATTCTGCGAACAATAAGGTCCAGATTTGCTCAGATCTGTCCTCAAGCGGCTCAGTTCGGAAGTATCATCTGACTTTCGAAGAGGCCACACCGTACATGCTACTTAGCAGTGCTGTTTTCTTTTTCAAGCCATTCTGACACTACTGCTTCTCCAGAAATTCACTATCGAAATACCACATTTTGGAGCTGGATCCAGTATCTACGATGCAATGCTTGGAAGAGGGCGCTGACGGCAGAAAGCTTAAAGCTTTGTTTACCGACGCTCAGAAGCCAGCGCAACAGCTTTTGGCGAAAAGCGAAAAGGAAGTAAAGAGCGCAACGTTAAGCTCGAAAAGACCTGCACCTACTGAGAAATGGAAGCTCAGATTTAGTAACTCAGGCCTCATATCGCAGGCAAAGGTATTGCCACAGTCAAATCTCGAACGACGCTCTTCAGCTTGCCGTTGAGATAGCCGTTGCATCTCAGCTCAGCTCTACGTTCTACACGAAAAGCTAAACCCCATTTCAACCGCCTTAGTTGGGGTTGCATTCCGAGCTCTGATACATAGTTCGGCGTTCACATTGCTGCATCATTTTCTGCTTGGAGAAAGTGGACACACGAAATTAAGGCGATCCATTGACAAGACATACTTCATGTCTGGTAGGTGTGATTAGACCCTAGGGCCAGCTCCTGCCTTGCAGTCAGAGATCAAAGTATCCTTTATTGTATAGATTCAGACAGACCGTGAGCCTGATCTAAAAATGTAGCTGCTTAGAACAGCAATTAAGGTCTGGATCCGGGCGTTGGAAGGGGGGGAAAGTTGAGAAGCTTCTGGGAAGCAACGGCCTTGGCACCTTTATCTCCATCAGGCAACAGGTCGTTTATCATGGTAGAGATTCCCCGACTTGTTTTTGAAAGTCAGATCGCAACTGCCTCTTGTGACAAGTCTCACTCATGAGCGCCCGATAGACTGCCATCGTCATAGTCTAGCTGATCAATGCCTCAAGAACCCGCGATGGAGCACCTCATCTCGGCGCCGCAGCATATCAACGATATTCTCCTCACATATGCCGTTATGGAGTACTAGAATGCAGCCTAAGGTGCCTCATAACTTTTTCTTGGTTGAGAGTATACCTGTCGTGGTAAGCTACCTAGGCCAAACCTTGTCAAGAAGCACAAAGAGGAAAGCGAAATTATTCAGGACCAAAATAGATCTGAGTAGAAGGCTGGCTTTGACCTTGTTTGCATGATTCATATAGCCTTTCAACTTCCCTAAAAGAGCTTTCACCACGTTCGCTGCTGTCATTGCCGCGAATCCTTGCCATTCTGTGTTCTTGTGAGAATCTGAGTAATCACAGATGCCCCGTATGACCAGGCAGGGAAGGGGATTCATCAGACCCGCTGCCTTCATCTCAAAGCACATGATGCCTTTCTCACTGTATGACCTACTGCTTCGAAAAGAGGAGTAAAGCCAACAAGCTCGACTCTCCTTATCAACCACTTTGCTGCGAGAGACACCCCCGAAGAACTCGAGCAGCGTTCTGAGCCACCCTACTCTCTTCCTCACTCATCCACTCTTCATTCGCTCTTTTTCCAAATCGCTTCACCCAAAAGTCCCATCCAGCGTTCAAAAACCCTGGCTCACCATTCCACAACCCCGTCTTCTTGTCCAAACCTCTGCTCCACTTCTCCCCAAAGACTGCATTATCAAACTGAACAAGCCTCTCACCAGCACAAATAACCCATTGCGCTGCAGTCACAACATCAGTTTCCATCGCTTTGCTCAGACGTGACAATAGAGTTATGCAGTAGTTTGCTCTTGGCATAAGTTTTTAGTGTCGATTCCAATGCATCTCGCAGGTGGAAGAAGGCGTGTATGCCTATCTCCCTCACAAACATGTCTTTGTCGCCATAATTCAGCAGGGTTGCTGAGGAAGCAGAAAAGTTTATCCATCGTTGTGCGTTGGCAAGACCATTCACAGAAGCAGAAGAGTCCCAAGATCGACATGTATGTTAGTAGCTGCATACGTATTGCCAGCTGGTCCATAGGTTGTAGGAAAGTGCGTTAGGAGCTTGAGGACCAAGAGGTAAGTTGCACATGGCTAGAGTGAGGTTTACGATAGTGGGGATGTGGGACGGCAAGTTGGTTGCTGTATGAATCAGGAGGTTCCAGAGTCGATATGCAGTATCTGCTTCATCGCGACCTAATGAGGTGTTGTCGATGAATTCTTTGGCTGCATCTTGTGGGCTGATCTTGTGGGCTGATCTTGTCTTCGATCAGAGACTTGAGGATCTGGGTATGTTGCGGGAGGGCGCCGTGCTTTTGGGCTGTTGAGTGTTCTAGCCACTGGTCCAGTGGTGATGACATGATGTTGCGAAGTTATCGTAGCTTGGTCTGGAAAAATTATCTGTTATGGAGATAGGAACTGTGCCCTGAATGTGAAAAACGATGGGATGTCGGGCGGGGCCCCTTGGTCAAAGAATTTCTTGTCAAGAACTAAAAAAGAAAAAACAAAGAAACGAGGGTATCAACCATATTATCCCAGCTCAATCATACCATAACAACATCAATCATCATCACAAAGCGCACTCATATCTCATTACTCCCAAACCAAACACCTCACTAGATAGAGACACCACTACTTCCTCGACGAATCCATGTTCTCCCACCCATAAGTCCCCTCGGCCATAGGATACTTCTTCATCTCCGCTTCTTCTTCTTCCGCAGTCATGTTCATAGCTTTCTGCTGCGCCCTCTCCGCCGGAGAAATCCTCTTCAAGAACCCTGAAATGCGTTTTCCAACACCAGGTTTGGAGTCACCATCATGGTGAGAGGAGCTAGATCCTTCTTCGAAGCCGTCGTCTCCATATTTAGCAGCCAATGCCTGTTTTTCTTGACTCGCAGAGGGATAATCGGAGGAAGAGGAAGAAGAAACAAGTTGACCATTTGTCACGGTCTGGCCTCCAATGTTGAAGGTTTCCATGTAACCGCCACTATTCATCATATCGCGTTTCGCAGCCCATTCTTTGAGAGATTGGAGACGAGCTGCTTCTTGAGAGGGTGTGCGTTGGAGATATTCAGGTGGTTCTGTGGTTGGGAGTTCTGGTTCTGGTGGGGCGTCTTGGGTGTAGACTGGTAGTGGTTCTGGCATTTTTTGCGACATGGTTTCGGAATGTGTGTGGTCGTAGTACCAAGATGACACTATGTGCTTTTGGAAGTGCTGCAGGGGATACGAGGATTTGAAGGTGGAAACAAGTGGGGGGGTTCTAGCCTGCCTTCTTGTAGAAATGCTTGATAAAGCTTGTCCCAAGGCTTAGCTCTTCTATTCTTATCGTTATTATGGCTGTGCCCTACAACAAACGGTACTCTGTCAGTAGGTGGCTGAACGATGCAAAAGCCGAAAGGATCCGTCTGCATCGCCACCCTATAAACCAAAAACGTGAAAGACTTGGGGCTCAAGGCAGATAAGTAATCAATTGTCCAAGGGGTCCAAGAAGAGCAAATGCAGCACAATGGTGACGTATGCGGAGGTAAGCTTGCTATGCCGCTTCTTCCAGCTTTGCACCTCCTGCGGCAATTCCAGCACATCCAAACACGCAGTAGGAAAGGAAACCATAAGACAGATCAAAACAATGGGCAGCGATACACGCGGCGCACTAGTAGTGGTAGGAAGCGGACCTGGAATAGGCAGCCACGTCGCCCGCACTTTCTCTACCCACGGCTTTACACGCATCATCCTGCTTTCCCGCGATCCCTCACGCCTCGAGAAAGATGCAGATTTCATTCGCGCTGCGACACCTTCTGCCGAGATTTCCACTCTGCCTATTGATCTGGCAAACACATCTGAGATACCTTCGGCACTCAAGCAAGTGGACAAAGCCCTTGGAAACACACCTCTGGAAGTCGTCCTCTTCAATGCCGCAAGAGTAGGCCCAAGCACTTTGGTCCAATGGCCCATGGAAGAACTCGAGCTCGACTTGCGGATCAAAGTAACAGGTTGCTATGCTGTGGTTCAATGGGCACTTCCCCACCTTCTAGCCGTAAAGACCACCCACCAGCCCGCCTTCCTCTGCACCTCAGGATCCATCTACAAAGAGCCTATCCCAGAGGTGTTTTCGCTGAGCGTGTGTAAAGCCGCACAACACAATTTGGTGCATAGTATGCATAAGAAGTACAAGGAGGAGGGGGTATATTGTGGGCTTGTTGTTGTGGGTGGGGTGGTCGCTGATGAGAATCCTCAGTGTAATGCTGAGAATATCGCCAAGAAGACTTGGGGGTTGTATGAGCAGCGTAAGGATTTGGAGGTTGAGATTGTGGATGGGTAGATTCACGTCAGTTGGATGTTGAGGGGACAACCCTGCTTGTATAATCTATTTCAACCATAAATGTCACACGCAATGCCACCAACATTGTTCGTCTTGAGTGGCAATTCCAAACCATCTCTTCATCGGCATATCTCCCATGGCTGCTTTGCTGACCAAGAGTGTCTGTGTTGGGGGCGGCAACTTTGCAAGCATGATGGCAAAGCTTTGTGTGCTTGCGAGATGGTGGTGGACGCCTGCGGGAGCGATATATCCCTGATTAAATCATGGGTATGACAGCTTGTATATCTTTCTGATGCTACTTCTTCGATTCTACATGCTATCCAAGATCCTTTTTACACTGCACAAGATGCAAAGGTTACCGCAAGATGATCGCAGTCAATGAGATACATCATCACTCAAACCCACGTAAACCTCCTTGCACCCCAACTTAAACCACCAACAGCAGCAGTGACACCAGTCATGATGATCAACAGATTATAATCAGAAGAATATCCCAGGCTTGGTCTTGAACTCGAAGCCGTCATACGCACCAAAGCATCACTCATAGGACCTGAGCAAATACTGCCAATTCCTCTTCCCATGGCCAAAAAGCCAAACACCAGACTGGGATGCGTATCAGGTTTAGACGTCAAGACTTCTTTGATGATGCCGCTCCAAGTAGTGCTGAAACTGCCTGCGAAGAAGCCGTATGTGATTGCGAAGGCGAGGAGCATTCCTGTTGACGAAGCGAGGCCCCAGAATATGAATACTGAGAGCAAGGCACCGATTGTGGAGAGGAGGATAGCGGTCGTGATGTGCGTTCTGTCGATGACCAAGCCCAACACGATACAACCGAGGACCGCCGAAGCATTCAGCAATGCAAGTGTGGCAGTAGCGATGGTGTTCGAAGAGCCAATAGATCGTGCATAAGTAGGAAGCCAGATACTAGGCAAGAAATACCCCAAGCCCTCAACTGCATTTCCCAAGCTGTAGATGATGAACAATCTCGATTTGAGGAAGGAGAAGTTGAAGCGAGGACGAGGAGCAGACGATGCTGCATTGACCGGAACACGAGGTCGTGTGAAGTGCAAGAATGGGAGCACAAGCAACACTAACACAATTGACCACATCCGGAGAGCTGTGCGGAAGGACCAGCGTCCCAGGACCCAGGACATGAGGTAAGGAATCGATGCTCCAGCAAACCCGCTGCCAGCCCACATGACTCCATAAGCCAGACCTTTGCGACGCACAAACCATTCATCGACGTATGTGACGGTGGGACTGTACAGTAGCGAACCACCAATAGCATACAAGACACCTTGAGTCAAAAGCAATTGCCAAACAGCGTTTGCAAATGAAGAGGCGACCAAGGAGACTGTCATACACAGCAAGCCAGCATAAGTCGCATGTTTTCTCAGATGTGGCCAGTATGCCAGTCCACCAAACATCAGAGGTCCAGAGAGATAGATGATGCCGAGTGATGTTGTTCCGATGGCGGCGATGCCGGAAGAGTGGTCGGCGAAAGGAGGATGTGAAGTATAATATTCTTGGAAAATACCAAAAGATGCAGGAAAACCCCAGACCAGAGACTCGATGATGAAGCAACCGAAGAGACAAAGCCAAGCGTCGCGACCCTCATCGACCGGCGGGAGAGAAAAAGTCTCGTTTGGAGTGTCTGAGCTGTCGTCTGCAGGAATATGCGGTCGATCCTGGAGCCGAGTGCTCTCTGTCGACTGTTCGTGAGACATTATGGTTGATGATAAAATGAAACCTACAAGTGAAAAGTACAGAAAACCTTGATCTTATAGGTAGAGATCACAGGACAAGCAGGGGCCGCATGTTATCGCGCGTAGCCTGAGTTTGGCTCCTTCCTACCTAGACTAACGGCCAACAGAGCACTCCAGACGACCGAATTCGGCGAGCCATGGCTGATAGAGAGCGAGCGAACATTTACAGACCGAAAGCGCTTTGGATGTTGACTCATCAAGTGTTGGATGAAGAAGCAGCAGGAGCTTGGTCCGCAGCGCAAAGCGACGGTCGGCTGTTCGTACAACTGCGCATCTATCCTTAGATTCTTAGATTTGTTAAATTTGTAGATTTGCAAATTTCCGAATTTCTAATTCTATGTTGTTTATACTGTATATTTATGCTGACTGCTAGATAGGTATGCATTATATAGGTCTTATATATGCAGATATACTATATATATACATATATATATATATATATATAATTATAATTATATAAAGTAAGGTAGACCTAAGGGGTTATGTTACTATGGGTCTATATACTAGCTGTTATATAGACCCTTAAGATTGAAGACCCCCTAGATTCCTTCTTCTTTAGGCGTCTACTCTATCTATACTCCCTTATATGCGTTTACTTATTAATATACCTTTTTATAGTATATTAGCTATGATATATAAGGTACTATAGAGCTGTATTATCGTAGGATCTATTACTAGTTGCAACAACTTATCTCTAGAACACGTAAAAATACAACTCTGCAAATCTACGAATTAACAAATCTGAGAGTTTAAGGATAAATGCGCAGTTGTACGAATAGCCGACGGTCAAAGCCCTAACTTTTCCCCACTCAGGGGATGCGCTTTCGGCTCGGTGATCATCAAGATCTCGGACCAAATAATCATGATCAGCCAAGAATGTGACATGATGTCGTTGTCAATCTCATATCTGTGCCAAACAGAACCACGAAAGCAACACTGGGCATTTCTTGCGACGAGCACAAGTAATGACAAACAGATCGACAGGAAGTCATGTTAAAGCAGTCGGAGGCACGGCAGGGTAGTTTGGATATAGCAGAGGGCAAGATCTAAACTAAACCGTCAATGTCCCGTGACATTCATTATTTGAATGCATCACCATCATCCGAGAAATCGTGAACAGAAACGCCGAGGCCATGCACCAACAACCAAACCAAGGAAGACAAAGCAGACGGAGCGCGCCCACATGAACACCAATAGCCATAGCTCAAACCTCGTTGTCATGGAAATGGAAATTGACATCGCGAGGACGCAGACGATTGGTTCTGACAAACTCGGCATCACCAGGCGGACGTTCATTCTTGGAGTTGCCAGTCAACATGCTCTGAATGCTGAGACAGACACTTTCCACATTCTGCACTGGCGACCATCCCTGAGAAGCAAGTAGATCCAGACAGATAATACCGTTTGTGTAGATGTGAGGATGAATGGGAATAGGGCGATCCGGGTGGCGGACAAAGACGACTTCGGGTGGTTCTGGAGGGAGTGGTTAGCGGGAAGATTGGAAGGGTGAAGAGAGGAGGAAGGAGATACCTATCGGGTAATTTGGACTAAACTCGAATTTTAGGCGGTAGGTTTCACCTTGGTAGATCGGGTTTGCATCCATGACTTGAATGTCCATGAGCCATGTCTTGAGGTTGTCTGCTGATACGAGAGTGATGCCCGGAGCCAGTTGTCCTTGGACCTTGAGGAGCTCCTTTATGTACGTTAGAATATTATCAGACTCATAGCGTATCAAATGAAATCACCTTTTGGAGTCTCTTGCTGCTCATCATCTTGACGGTGATGTTTGAGACGATAGGCGACTGGAAGTATCGTGGTTGTGGAGCAAAGCCCAAAAAAGGCGGGAGTGTCGGGGCGGAGAGCAGCGGTCAGAGCAAGGAACCCCCGAGATTGTTGCAAGCTGAGGAATCCCTTGCTGCAGCAGGAGATTCAAGGAGAAAAGGCTTTCAAAACAAAGAGCGAGAGTGGTTGCAAAGCGGAAAGATATGGAGTGTTGTCACGATACAAGGCTTGTTGCAAGGCTGGAGATTGAGAACTTGCAGGTCGACCATGCTCAGGGTCCACGCATGTGACAGTCGACATTCACAACACAGCAACAATTATCACCGTCACAAAATATTAAGATAACAAGAATTCGAGCAAAAACCATTTCAGGTGTTCATGCTATATAACTCACAGGTCATTTTCCGTTAGGTGTCGTAGGTATGCGACGACGAAAATGAGTTCGAATCTAATTCTCTCGCAATGAGGCATGCCATGCTCAACGACCAGTCAAGGGACTAGTAAGAGTGTCTCCCGCTTGTCCTACCTCTTTGCCGAGGGGATTCTGGAGTGCTCCCCCTACGAGGTTGCCGACTCCTGACTTGATCTCTTTCACGTCCTTCTGATCGGACGCGGGAAGGGAGTTGATTTGATCTGCGAGAGGAGGTAGTGTTAGAACATATGTGCATCGAGTAGACAATGTGAGCCGTACCTTTGACCAAGTACGAGGCCTTGTTCTCGCCCATTGTCTCGAGGGCCTTGTCTTCCATTGCGCGCTTCCACTGAACTGGGATACCGAACATGTACACAGCGGCGACCATCAAGGCGACGACCGCGACGAGGACTGCGAGATATGTGCTGGCGGCCATGTTGTCGGATGAAATCAATTCTTGCGAGAAGCTTCTGGATTTCTAGTTCCTGCTGATCTTGTTGCAGCTGTTGTGCCTGAGAGTTTTGACGACGATTGACTTCCTAGTCGGAGTTGTAGAGTTCTCTACGGCTATTGATGAGGTGTTCGCTTGGAGCGCCTGGAAGGGAGCGGGTGCGTGCACGAACTCCAATGACAGGTTCTGCAATTGCTGCCGATTTGGTCGACCGATTGTCTTGTGGAGCGAAGGGGACTTGGATGGAAAAAGTGACTTGTTCACTGATGATGGGTTGTGGTCGAGGCGGAGGTGTAGGAGCTCGCTCCGGAGTCTGTGGTGATGAACGAGCACGGAGGGATTGTGTTGGAGAGAATCGTCTTCTGAAAGGTAGACGATTAAGGGCGACGTGGAGCCAGTGCTGGCAGGTCAGGATGAATGAGTTGGAGGAAGAGGATATTGACGTCTTTCGGATGCGAGGATCTTTGTCTGCAGCCATATAAATACAGGCGGATCGATCAGGTTTGTGTTTGTTCCGTCGTCAGCAGCAAACGTCAGAGCTGGGCCGCTCTTGTACCAGGATGACGTCCATTGCAGCTTCCTTGGAAGAACAAAGGTCACTCCTGCATGAAGTTACGAGGAGCGTTCAGCTTCATCAAGCCCGTCTAGCCCTACCTGTTATGTGTACAGATTCTGGCGGCAGGAACAGCGTTGCTCGTCTCACGCGACCGGAAGCTATTCTCAGGGCGGGTGCAAGCTCTTGGATGTCTTGGAGCCACGCGACAGCTCGAGGCACGACAGTGTTTGCGCAATCATGTTGTGATAGCCAGGAAAAGATCAATGCTGGTTCATGGGCAAGATCAGCCTGCACCTTGCAGGTCCCAGTTGATGGACATTGCAATGTGTCGTGCTTGGGATTGACATGTCTCAGGTAACGCAAAGCAACAACAAAGGACCCTGAACCTTGAAGCCTCACAAGCTGGAGGCGGCGGGCGGAGCTTCACATGCTCGCAGCTCCTATTGTAAAGCAACCCCTCCTTCAAGACACTTCCACTACGAGGATGATGTTGTTGCTGAAATGCCGCAAATTGCAATACGCGGTCTCTGCAAAAATAGGCAAAAATAGCAGGATAATATATGACTTTTGTGTTTCAACAGACAGCTGAAACTCTGCACAGCCCGCCGTGACATTTGAGCTCTCCCTCTCTCAGCCTCTGCCCCACGCACTGCCACGCCGGCTCCAGCCCGCCGCCGAGCAATGAGTGAGACTGCCCTGGATCATGATTGATTACCTTCCTTGACTTGTTTCCTCTTGACTACCTATCTCTGTCGAGTTCTGCTTTTGCGTGTCCTTCGTCTAAACCTTGCGACGAACGTCGTTTCCATTTCTGTCGTCGTCGCTCATCTTCTCTCCCTAAACGCAGCGCAGCATCAGCGCTTGACGGACCGCAATCATGAGTTGTAAGTCCCGTCAATCGCTCCTTCCCTGCCATACCTGAGGATGCGATTCGCACACTGTGAGCTGTTGCTCTCATGCTTCTGCTTCTTACACCATCTTACATCCTCTCTAACCTGACGTCCATCATCTTCACCCTACAATACCTGCTCCAAGCATTTCTCTAATCAAGCCGCCGGTATAGTCACCAGCATGCTCAACAAACTCCACGGCCAGCCCGACAGCTATGACAAGAAGTTCGTCCAACACTGCGCTACCTGCACCCTCTCCCACTGACGTCGCAACCACAGAGCCAAGTACAAGTTTGGCAAGACCCTCGGAGCTGGCACCTACGGCATCGTCAGAGAAGCAGAATCGCCCCAAGGAAAATGCGCCGTCAAGATCATCCTGAAGAAGAACGTCAAAGGCAACGACCAAATGGTCTACGACGAACTGCAAATGCTCCAGCGCCTTCAACACCCCCACATTGTCAAGTTCTTCGATTGGTTCGAGTCAAGAGTGAGATACACAAGAGATGGAAACACTTTGCAGCAGAAGCTGACGAAGGAATACAGGACAAGTACTACATCGTGACACAGCTTGCGACTGGTGGGGAGTTGTTTGACCGCATTTGCGAAAAGGGTCGCTTCACCGAAAAGGACGCTTCTGCAACCATAAGACAGGTCTTGGAAGCCGTCGACTACCTCCACCAGAACGATGTCGTCCATCGCGGTCAGTCTGAGACACAAGCCCACTCTCTACTCAATGCTGACCATCCGGTGTAGATCTCAAGCCCGAGAACCTCCTATACCTCACCAAGGCCGAAGACTCGACTCTCGTGCTCGCAGACTTTGGCATCGCCAAGCATCTCGACAGTCCCGACGGTGTTCTCAAGACCATGGCTGGTTCCTTTGGTTACGCAGCACCCGAGGTCATGCTCAAGAAGGGACATAGCAAGCCTGTCGACATGTGGTCTCTCGGTGTCATCACCTACACTCTTCTCTGCGGGTACTCGCCTTTCCGCAGCGAAAACCTGACAGACTTGATCGAAGAGACCAAGCACGGCAGAGTTGTCTTCCACGAACGCTACTGGAAGGATGTCAGTAAAGAGGCCAAGGATTTCATCATGACTTTGCTGGTGCCCAAGCCCGAGAACAGAGCGACAAGTGCAGTATGTTTGGAGACTCTATACCACTGATTTTCAAAGCTGACACATGCAACAGCAATCACTCAAGAACCCATGGATCGCCGGCAAGGGTGCAACAGACCACAACTTGCTGCCCGAGATCAAGGCATACATGGCCAAGGCTCGCCTGAAGCGCGGTATCGAACTGGTCAAATTGGCCAACCGTATCGAGGCACTCAAGATGCAGGAGGATGAAGAGGAGGACGTACCACAGGCTGGAGATGTACCTGCAGGGGCAAAGGAAGCAGCAGGTGCAGCACTGGCAAACCAAGAACAGAAGCCTCTGGAAGCCGGCCTCAAAGTACCAGAAGACAAGGGAGTGTCACACAAGCGCAGTCTGAGCAAGCTTGCCAAGGGAGCCATCTTCCGTGAGGTTGTTTTGGCAAAGGTGCGTGAGATGAAGGCGGATGAAGAGGCACAAAAGATAGCATCTTCAGGCACTCTGGACAAGGAAAAGGAGAAGAAGTAAAGGGATTACAATGACTTTTTTTCAGCGTGGGATATGTTTCTTCCAAGTCGGCATGGCGTTTGGGATTACAGGACAGAAGAAGGGCGATTGCTACGTGACAGGCATTTTTGATCACAAGGCCAAGAGATATTCCTAAGATTTTGCTCTGGACGAAATGGAATATGCTGATAGAAAAATTACTGAAGAAGTTGGCTGTCTGTGGTTTCATGATGTTTGTGATGGTCAAGATGGTGTTCGTTGGTGGAAAAGAGGTCGAGGGGAAGCTTCCTGACGGCGCCGGTGACCAACCACACAAGACCCAAGGAGTGCAAGCTTTGGACGATGACATAGAGACAGCAACATGTCTCAGCAGCAGACAATTGTAGCGACAATAGAGCTAGAGCGAGACGACTGAAGAGCAAGCAATAATAAATTCCTCTGCCAATCACGTGTTAGATGGCCCGTGCCGCGACGGCTAGAGTGACAGCGGACGAGCGACAGAGGGAACGCGCGACGCGCAAGTCGAAGAGAGAGCAATTCGGAAGGCACGACCGGCCACAACAGCACTCGTTTCGGAAAGACAGCAAGAGTCGTGCAGTGCAGCTGAGATTTACGCGACAACAGAGACACCAAAATCATGGACCGCAACCGCAAGCGCAAAGCAACTGATGCCGCATCGCCCAAGGTTGAGAACAGCGCAAGCAAGCGTCAAAAGACCAGACTGGTGAGTGCTTGATTTGCGACAGAGAAGAAGAGAAGAAGCTGCGTCGAGACGTGGACTGTGTGTGGATTGATGGGCGAGGCTTCTGCACTTCCCCAAGCAGCACCGTCATGTTGGCCCGCCGCTCCGCTACTACGCACTGCGCGACCGTCGAGAACGCGAACGCTTGGACTTTCCCTCAAACCACTACGGCAAGACTGACGACTCGATCCCTCAGGAACACGAGACGCCGCAGACGACAACGACCATCGGCCTGCAGTTCATCGACCACCTCAAGTCGGCCAAAGACAAGACGTGAGTTTGTCCACCTTGATCATCTCCTTCAAGTCTAACCCTGTCGCAGTGGTCGCTTGATTGCCGACCTGTTCATCGACCTGCCCAGCAAGGTATGCCCAATCCTCTCCCCACTCTGCTGCATGTGCTGACACTCGACGCCACAGAGAGAACTGCCCGACTACTATCGCACCATCAAACTACCAATTGCAATCTCGACCGTCCAAGTACGACCCTCACTCTACCATACCCACCCGTCGCACCATCTGACACAGCTGCCCAGGACAAGCTCGAGCGCCATGAATACCCAACCCTCAGCACCGTCGAGAGCGACATCAAGCGCATGGTCGCCAATGCAAAACAGTACAATGACGACAAGTCGACCGTCTACCAAGATGCCGAGCGCATTCGCAAGGCCCTGTCCAACTTCATGACCAAACACAACCCCGCCTACAAGGATCCCAACTACATTGCCATCCCCACGCCCATTCCTGGCGGCGACGACGATGCCACTGCCTCGTCAGCCCCTCCGACCCGCGAGACCAGCGAGCAACCAAAGAAGATCACAATCTCTCTCAAGGCCAATCGCGATCGCAAGTCTTCAGCTGCACCACCAGCCGCATCAAGCCCGGCACTCGCCCAAGATGACTCGGACCCAGCAGACTTTACTGGCAAGACATTCCAACAAGCCCAAGAACACATCATCAACGGCCTGATCAGCCACATTGATCAAGAGTCAGTCGCTTCAGACATACCTCCGCTTACCGCTACTAACACTGGGACAGTCTCGATATCTTCCAGCCTTTCGTCACGCTACCTCCCCGAACATTGACCGATTACTACAACATCATCAAGAAGCCCACGTCGCTCACTTCTGTTCGTAAGAGAGTACGGGGACAACACAGTCGTGGGCCCGCAACAATGCAGACGGATTTCAAAACGTGGGATGCTTTCGAGGACGAGGTTTCATACATCTGGCGCAATGCGAGGGACTATAACGAGGACGGAAGTGACATCTTCAACTTGTCAATCGAGTTTGAGGATCTCTTCAAGGAACGCCTGGCCATTGCAAAGAGTCAAGTCGACGAGCCCACACAACCAAAGATCAAGCTCAACGCCCCAAGACCAAAGCCTGTACTACACCTTGGTGCTAGAGGATCGCCAGCCCCACGAGGCACTCCTGCCGACGACAAGAAAGAAGAGGCAGTCACCAACGGTGCAACCGCAAGCAGCGCTGCTGCATCACGATCCAACTCGCAAGTACCAACCACAGCGAATGCAACGGCCATCACAGCGTCAAGCCCAGTCGCAACAACAACAGCAGTCAAGACGGAAAAGTCTGTCGCTGCTTCCCCCTCCCTCGCTACAGTCCGTCCACAAAGCATTGCTCCAGACGCCAAGCAGAGCCCTAGACCTGGCACGGCCAATGCCATGCTCCCACCACCTTCTGTCCGTGGCATCAGTGGCAGTCCACACCCCTCAATGCTACCCCACGTTCCCCACGTACCGCAATACGTCCCTCCACCAACCTTCCTCGACAAATATGCCCGCTCCAAGCCTGTCTCTGAAGCTCTTTTGCCGAGTCTTGTCATCACGGCCCACCCGCAACTCAACAACCCTAAACCTTTCCGTCTAGACGTTCCACCCTCCAACAAATTCACCCAGCAGTCGCTTACCATGGCCATTCCCTCCGCCCAATATTACATCAGCATCATTCCCACTGTTTCACAGCGACTTTTGATGCAACGACAATACAAACTATTTGTCACCCTCAACAATGTCCGCCTCATGAGCACCGTCCGCGACTTCATGGTCGGTGGAGTTGCGGATAGGAAAATAGTCTACGATACTGCCCTCAACGCTGGCGTCAACAGAATCGAGGTCGAAGTTGTCGCTGTTTCTGGTAGAAATGGTGCTCTTGAGATGGAGAAGGTGACAGTGTTTGCCAATCTCTTGAAGTAGCATACAGCAGACGAGGCGGTTTCTGATGTTTTCTGGCGTCGAACGGATGGGTGCAGTGTTTCTGAATGGACTGTCAAAGCATGGCGCCGGCGTGCGCGTGGTGTTCTTTCTTCGTTTTCTGGCAGGTATACCTTTATTGTTTTATTTTACCGTTCTTCTCTTGCAGATAGAGGTTTAGACTGAAGTCTGCTGTCTCATCTTGGAACAATGCAATTCTTTCTAATCGACCAACCTTCGCTTGTAATTTCGCTTCTACAAACCTGGCTCTGACACGGCATACCATGCCCTAACACTCACCACTTAGGGCTCGGCTCACCACATGAACCGTTTCGAGGTCATTCTTGTGGGGAAATAAGTCTATCTCGGCCGAGAACGTGTGGGGATTGTCTTTCCGTACCGTGGAGAGGGACAAATAGCCGATATATGGATGGCCTTGAACTTTGTTCGTCCTGCCTGTTTGGGTGATTCTAATGGTGCACACAATTGGCGGCTTGAGACTGTTGTGGGGATGACTTCAGACGTCCGGCATGAAGGAGAAATCAGTCTACCGTTTCTCGTGAGTCGATATACCGATGAGAGGGGTTGATCACGGCGGTAGTTGAGTTCAGAGGCGCATTTTGAAATTTGCAAGTACTCTATGTCAAACTCTGGAAAGCTTAGATTTGGTGAGAAGAGGAGTGGTGTGAGGATGTGTATATAAAAATCCTTCTGCTCCTGTGCATACA